>NW_027139462.1:0-192236 GCF_035084215.1 Heptranchias perlo
TGGTCCTTCTATCAATCGTGTCTCGGTCCTTCTATCAATCGTGTCCCGTTCCTTCTATCAATCGTGTCCTGGTCCTTCTATCAATCGTGTCTCGGTCCTTCTATCAATCGTGTCCCGTTCCTTCTATCAATCGTGTCCCGGTCCTTCTATCAATCGTGTCTCGGTCCTTCTATCAATCGTGTCCCGGTCCTTCTATCAACCGTGTCTCGGTCCTTCTATCAATCGTGTCTCGGTCCTTCTATCAATCGTGTCTCGGTCCTTCTATCAATCGTGTCTCGTTCCTTCTATCAATCGTGTCCCGTTCCTTCTATCAATCGTGTCCCGGTCCTTCTATCAATCGTGTCTCGGTCCTTCTATCAATCGTGTCCCGTTCCTTCTATCAATCGTGTCCCGGTCCTTCTATCAACCGTGTCTCGGTCCTTCTATCAACCGTGTCTCGGTCCTTCTATCAATCGTGTCTCGGTCCTTCTATCAATCGTGTCTCGGTCCTTCTATCAATCGTGTCTCGGTCCTTCTATCAATCGTGTCCCGGTCCTTCTATCAATCGTGTCTCTGTCCTTCTATCAATCGTGTCTCGGTCCTTCTATCAATCGTGTCTCGGTCCTTCTATCAATCGTGTCTCGGTCCTTCTATCAATCGTGTCCCGTTCCTTCTATCAATCGTGTCTCGGTCCTTCTATCAATCGTGTCTCGGTCCTTCAATCAATCGTGTCTCGGTCCTTCTATCAATCGTGTCCCGGTCCTTCTATCAATCGTGTCTCGGTCCTTCTATCAATCGTGTCTCGGTCCTTCTATCAATCGTGTCCCGTTCCTTCTATCAATCGTGTCCCGGTCCTTCTATCAATCGTGTCTCGGTCCTTCTATCAATCGTGTCTCGGTCCTTCAATCAATCGTGTCTCGGTCCTTCTATCAATCGTGTCCCGTTCCTTCTATCAATCGTGTCTCGGTCCTTCTATCAATCGTGTCTCGGTCCTTCTATCAATCGTGTCCCGGTCCTTCTATCAATCGTGTCTCTGTCCTTCTATCAATCGTGTCTCGGTCCTTCTATCAATCGTGTCTCGGTCCTTCTATCAATCGTGTCTCGGTCCTTCTATCAATCGTGTCCCGGTCCTTCTATCAATCGTGTCTCGGTCCTTCTATCAATCGTGTCTCGGTCCTTCTATCAATCGTGTCCCGGTCCTTCTATCAATCGTGTCTCGGTCCTTCTATCAATCGTGTCTCGGTCCTTCTATCAATCGTGTCTCGGTCCTTCTATCAATCGTGTCTCGGTCCTTCTATCAATCGTGTCTCGGTCCTTCTATCAATCGTGTCTCGGTCCTTCTATCAATCGTGTCCCGGTCCTTCTATCAATCGTGTCCCGGTCCTTCTATCAATCGTGTCCCGTTCCTTCTATCAATCGTGTCTCGGTCCTTCTATCAATCGTGTCTCGGTCCTTCTATCAATCGTGTCTCGGTCCTTCTATCAATCGTGTCTCGGTCCTTCTATCAATCGTGTCTCGGTCCTTCTATCAATCGTGTCTCGGTCTTTCTATCAATCGTGTCTCGGTCCTTCTATCAATCGTGTCTCGTTCCTTCTATCAATCGTGTCTCGGTCCTTCTATCAATCGTGTCTCGGTCCTTCTATCAATCGTGTCCCGGTCCTTCTATCAATCGTGTCTCGGTCCTTCTATCAATCGTGTCTCGGTCCTTCTATCAATCGTGTCTCGGTCCTTCTATCAATCGTGTACCGTTCCTTCTATCAATCGTGTCCTGGTCCTTCTATCAATCGTGTCTCGGTCCTTCTATCAATCGTGTACCGTTCCTTCTATCAATCGTGTCCTGGTCCTTCTATCAATCGTGTCCCGTTCCTTCTATCAATCGTATCCCGGTCCTTCTATCAATCGTGTCCTGGTCCTTCTATCAATCGTGTCCTGGTCCTTCTATCAATCGTGTCTCGGTCCTTCTATCAATCGTGTCCTGGTCCTTCTATCAATCGTGTCTCGGTCCTTCTATCAATCGTGTCCCGTTCCTTCTATCAATCGTGTCTCGGTCCTTCTATCAATCGTGTACCGTTCCTTCTATCAATCGTGTCTCGGTCCTTCTATCAATCGTGTCTCGGTCCTTCTATCAATCGTGTCTCGGTGCTTCTATCAATCGTGTCTCGGTCCTTCTATCAATCGTGTACCGTTCCTTCTATCAATCGTGTCCCGTTCCTTCTATCAATCGTGTACCGTTCCTTCTATCAATCGTATCCCGTTCCTTCTATCAATCGTGTCTCGGTCCTTCTATCAATCGTGTCTCGGTGCTTCTATCAATCGTGTCTCGGTCCTTCTATCAATCGTGTCTCGGTCCTTCTATCAATCGTGTCCCGTTCCTTCTATTAATCGTGTCTCGGTCCTTCTATCAACCGTGTCTCGGTCCCTCTATCAATCGTGTCTCGGTCCTTCGATCAATCGTGTCCCGGTCCTTCTATTAATCGTGTCTCGGTCCTTCTATCAACCGTGTCTCGGTCCTTCTATCAATCGTGTCTCCGTCCTTCTATCAATCGTGTCCTGGTCCTTCTATCAATTGTGTACCGTTCCTTCAATCAATCGTGTCTCGGTCCTTCTATCAATCGTGTACCGTTCCTTCTATCAATCGTGTCCCGTTCCTTCTATCAATCGTGTCCCGTTCCTCCTATCAATCGTGTCTCGGTCCTTCTATCAATCGTGTACCGTTCCTTCTATCAATCGTGTACCGTTCCTTCAATCAATCGTGTCTCGGTCCTTCTATCAATCGTGTACCGTTCCTTCTATCAATCGTGTCCCGTTCCTCCTATCAATCGTGTCCCGGTCCTTCTATCAATCGTGTATCGGTCCATCTATCAATCGTGTCTCGGTCCTTCTATCAATCGTGTCTCGCTCCTTCTATCAATCGTGTCTCGGTCCTTCTATCAATCGTGTCTCGGTCCTTCTATCAATCGTGTCTCGGTCCTTCTATCAATCGTGTCTCGGTCCTTCTATCAATCGTGTCTCGGTCCTTCTATCAATCGTGTCTCGGTCCTTCTATCAATCGTGTCTCGGTCCTTCTATCAATCGTGTCTCGGTCCTTCTATCAATCGTGTCTCGGTCCTTCTATCAATCGTGTCTCGGTCCTTCTATCAATCGTGTCTCGGTCCTTCTATCAATCGTGTCTCGGTCCTTCTATCAATCGTGTCCCGTTCCTTCTATCAATCGTGTCTCGGTCCTTCTATCAATCGTGTCTCGGTCCTTCTATCAATCGTGTCCTGGTCCTTCTATCAATCGTGTCTCGGTCCTTCTATCAATCGTGTCCTGGTCCTTCTATCAATCGTGTCTCGGTCCTTCTATCAATCGTGTCTCGGTCCTTCTATCAATCGTGTCTCGGTCCTTCTATCAATCGTGTCTCGGTCCTTCTATCAATCGTGTCTCGGTCCTTCTATTAATCGTGTCCCGGTCCTTCTATCAATCGTGTCTCGGTCCTTCTATCAATCGTGTCTCGGTCCTTCTATCAATCGTGTCTCGGTCCTTCTATCAACCGTGTCTCGGTCCTCCTATCAATCGTGTCTCGGTCCTTCTATCAATCGTGTCTCGGTCCTTCTATCAATCGTGTCTCGGTCCTTCTATCAATCGTGTCTCGGTCCTTCTATCAATCGTGTCTCGGTCCTTCTATCAATCGTGTCTCGGTCCTTCTATCAACCGTGTCTCGGTCCTTCTATCAATCGTGTCCCGGTCCTTCTATCAATCGTGTCTCGGTCCATCTATCAATCGTGTCTCGGTCCTTCTATCAACCGTGTCTCGGTCCTTCTATCAATCGTGTCCCGGTCCTTCTATCAATCGTGTCTCGGTCCTTCTATCAATCGTGTCTCGGTCCTTCTATCAATCGTGTCCCGGTCCTTCTTTCAATCGTGTCTCGGTCCTTCTATCAATCGTGTCTCGGTCCTTCTATCAATCGTGTCCCGGTCCTTCTATCAATCGTGTCTCGGTCCTTCTATCAATCGTGTCCCGGTCCTTCTATCAATCGTGTCCCGTTCCTTCTATCAATCGTGTCTCGGTCCTTCTATCAATCGTGTCCCGTTCCTTCTATCAATCGTGTCTCGGTCCTTCTATCAACCGTGTCTCGGTCCTTCTATCAATCGTGTCTCGGTCCTTCTATCAATCGTATCTCGGTCCTTCTATCAATCGTGTCTCGGTCCTTCTATCAATCGTGTCTCGGTCCTTCTATGAATCGTGTACCGTTCCTTCTATCAATCGTGTCTCGGTCCTTCTATCAATCGTGTCTCGGTCCTTCTATCAATCGTATCTCGGTCCTTCTATCAATCGTGTCTCGGTCCTTCTATCAACCGTGTCTCGGTCCTTCTATCAACCGTGTCTCGGCCCTTCTATCAATCGTGTCCCGGTCCTTCGATCAATCGTGTCTCGGTCCTTCTATCAATCGTGTCTCGGTCCTTCTATCAATCGTGGATCGGTCCTTCTATCAATCGTGTCTCGGTCCTTCTATCAATCGTGTCTCGGTCCTTCTATCAATCGTGTACCGTTCCTTCTATCAATTGTGTCTCGGTCCTTCTATCAATCGTGTCTCGGTCCTTCTATCAACCGTGTCTCGGTCCTTCTATCAATCGTGTCTCGGTCCTTCTATCAATCGTGTCTCGGTCCTTCTATCAATCGTGTACCGTTCCTTCTATCAATCGTGTCTCGATCCTTCTATCAATCGTGTCTCGGTCCTTCTATCAATCGTGTCTCGGTCCTTCCATCAACCGTGTCTCGGTCCTTCAATCAATCGTGTCTCGGTCCTTCTATCAATCGTGTCTCGGTCCTTCTATCAATCGTGTCTCGGTCCTTCTATCAATCGTGTACCGTTCCTTCTATCAATTGTGTCTCGGTCCTTCTATCAATCGTGTCTCGGTCCTTCTATCAACCGTGTCTCGGTCCTTCTATCAATCGTATCTCGGTCCTTCTATCAATCGTGTACCGTTCCTTCTATCAATCGTGTCTCGATCCTTCTATCAATCGTGTCTCGGTCCTTCTATCAATCGTGTCTCGGTCCTTCCATCAACCGTGTCTCGGTCCTTCAATCAATCGTGTCCCGGTCCTTCTATCAATCGTGTCTCGGTCCTTCTATCAATCGTGTCTCGGTCCTTCTATCAATCGTGTCTCGGTCCTTCTACCAATCGTGTCTCGGTCCTTCTATCAATCGTATCTCGGTCCTTCTATCAATCGTGTCTCGGTCCTTCTATCAATCGTGTCTCGGTCCTTCTATCAACCGTGTCTCGGTCCTTCGATCAATCGTGTCTCGGTCCTTCTATCAACCGTGTCTCGGTCCTTCTATCAATCGTGTCTCGGTCCTTCTATCAATCGTGTCTCGGTCCTTCTATCAATTGTGTCCCGGTCCTTCTATCAATCGTGTCTCGGTCCTTCTATCAATCGTGTCTCGGTCCTTCTATCAATCGTGTCTCGGTCCTTCTATCAATCGTGTCTCGGTCCTTCTATCAATCGTGTCTCGGTCCTTCTATCAATTGTGTCCCGGTCCTTCGATCAATCGTGTCTCGGTCCTTCTATCAATCTTGTCTCGGTCCTTCTATCAATCGTGTCTCGGTCCTTCTATCAACCGTGTCTCGGTCCTTCTATCAATCGTGTCTCGGTCCTTCTATCAATCGTGTCCCGGTCCTTCTATCAATCGTGTCTCGGTCCTTCTATCAATCGTGTCTCGGTCCTTCTATCAATCGTGTCTCGGTCCTTCTATCAATCGTGTACCGTTCCTTCTATCAATCGTGTCCCGGTCCTTCTATCAATCTTGTCTCGGTCCTTCTATCAATCGTGTCTCGGTCCTTCTATCAATCGTGTCTCGGTCCTTCTATCAATCGTGTCTCGGTCCTTCTATCAATCGTGTACCGTTCCTTCTATCAATCGTGTCTCGGTCCTTCTATCAATCGTGTCTCGGTCCTTCTATCAATCGTGTCTCGGTCCTTCTATCAATCGTGTCTCGGTCCTTCTATCAATCGTGTACCGTTCCTTCTATCAACTGTGTCTCGGTCCTTCTATCAATCGTGTACCGTTCCTTCTATCAATCGTGTCTCGGTCCTTCTATCAATCGTGTCTCGGTCCTTCTATCAATCGTGTCTCGGTCCTTCTATCAATCGTGTCTCGGTCCTTCTATCAATCGTGTCTCGGTCCTTCTATCAATCGTGTCTCGGTCCTTCTATCAATCGTGTCTCGGTCCTTCTATCAATCGTGTCCCGGTCCTTCTACCAATCGTGTCCCGGTCCTTCTATCAACCGTGTCTCGGTCCTTCTATCAATCGTGTCTCGGTCCTTCTATCAACCGTGTCTCGGTCCTTCTATCAATTGTGTCCCGGTCCTTCTATCAATCGTGTCTCGGTCCTTCTACCAATCGTGTCTCGGTCCTTCTACCAATCGTGTCTCGGTCCTTCTATCAATTGTGTCCCGGTCCTTCTATCAATCGTGTCTCGGTCCTTCTACCAATCGTGTCTCGGTCCTTCTATCAATCGTATCTCGGTCCTTCTATCAATCGTGTCTCGGTCCTTCTATCAATCGTGTCTCGGTCCTTCTATCAACCGTGTCTCGGTCCTTCTATCAATCGTGTCTCGGTCCTTCTATCAATCGTGTCCCGTTCCTTCTATCAATCGTGTCTCGGTCCTTCTATCAATCGTGTCTCGGTCCTTCTATCAATCGTGTCTCGGTCCTTCGATCAATCGTGTCTCGGTCCTTCTATCAATCGTGTCTCGGTCCTTCTATCAATCGTGTCTCGGTCCTTCTATCAATCGTGTCTCGGTCCTTCTATCAACCGTGTCTCGGTCCTTCTATCAATAGTGTCCCGGTCCTTCTATCAACCGTGTCTCGGTCCTTCTATCAATCGTGTACCGTTCCTTCTATCAATCGTGTCTCGGTCCTTCTATCAATCGTGTACCGTTCCTTCTATCAATCGTGTACCGTTCCTTCTATCAATCGTGTCTCGGTCCTTCTATCAATCGTGTCTCGGTCCTTCTATCAATCGTGTCTCGGTCCTTCTATCAATCGTGTACCGTTCCTTCTATCAATCGTGTCTCGGTCCTTCTATCAATCGTGTCTCGGTCCTTCTATCAATCGTGTCTCGGTCCTTCTATCAATCGTGTCTCGGTCCTTCTATCAACCGTGTCTCGGTCCTTCTATCAATCGTGTACCGTTCCTTCTATCAATCGTGTCTCGGTCCTTCTATCAATCGTGTACCGTTCCTTCTATCAATCGTGTCTCGGTCCTTCTATCAATCGTGTACCGTTCCTTCTATCAATCGTGTCTCGGTCCTTCTATCAATCGTGTCTCGGTCCTTCTATCAATCGTGTCTCGGTCCTTCTATCAATCGTGTCTCGGTCCTTCTATCAATCGTGTCTCGGTCCTTCTATCAATCGTATCTCGGTCCTTCTATCAATCGTGTACCGTTCCTTCTATCAATCGTGTCTCGGTCCTTCTATCAATCGTGTCTCGGTCCTTCTATCAACCGTGTCTCGGTCCTTCTATCAATCGTGTCTCGGTCCTTCTATCAATCGTGTCTCGGTCCTTCTTTCAATCGTGTCTCGGTTCTTCTATCAATCGTGTACCGTTCCTTGTATCAATCGTGTCTCGGTCCTTCTATCAATCGTGTCTCGGTCCTCCTATCAACCGTGTCTCGGTCCTTCTATCAATCGTGTCCCGTTCCTTCTATCAACCGTGTCTCGGTCCTTCTATCAATCGTGTACCGTTCCTTCTATCAATCGTGTCTCGGTCCTTCTATCAATCGTGTCTCGGTCCTTCTATCAATCGTGTCTCGGTCCTTCTATCAATCGTGTCTCGGTCCTTCTATCAACCGTGTCTCGGTCCTTCTATCAATCGTGTACCGTTCCTTCTATCAATCGTGTCTCGGTCCTTCTATCAATCGTGTACCGTTCCTTCTATCAATCGTGTCTCGGTCCTTCTATCAATCGTGTACCGTTCCTTCTATCAATCGTGTCTCGGTCCTTCTATCAATCGTGTCTCGGTCCTTCTATCAATCGTGTCTCGGTCCTTCTATCAATCGTGTCTCGGTCCTTCTATCAATCGTGTCTCGGTCCTTCTATCAATCGTATCTCGGTCCTTCTATCAATCGTGTACCGTTCCTTCTATCAATCGTGTCTCGGTCCTTCTATCAATCGTGTCTCGGTCCTTCTATCAACCGTGTCTCGGTCCTTCTATCAATCGTGTCTCGGTCCTTCTATCAATCGTGTCTCGGTCCTTCTTTCAATCGTGTCTCGGTTCTTCTATCAATCGTGTACCGTTCCTTGTATCAATCGTGTCTCGGTCCTTCTATCAATCGTGTCTCGGTCCTTCTATCAATCGTGTCTCGGTTCTTCTATCAATCGTGTACCGTTCCTTGTATCAATCGTGTCTCGGTCCTTCTATCAATCGTGTCTCGGTCCTTCTATCAATCGTGTCTCGGTCCTTCTATCAATCGTGTACCGTTCCTTGTATCAATCGTGTCTCGGTCCTTCTATCAATCGTGTCTCGGTCCTTCTATCAATCGTGTACCGTTCCTTGTATCAATCGTGTCTCGGTCCTTCTATCAATCGTGTCTCGGTCCTTCTATCAATCGTGTCTCGGTCCTTCTATCAATCGTGTACCGTTCCTTGTATCAATCGTGTCTCGGTCCTTCGATCAATCGTGTCTCGGTCCTCCTATCAACCGTGTCTCGGTCCTTCTATCAATCGTGTCCCGTTCCTTCTATCAACCGTGTCTCGGTCCTTCTATCAATCGTGTCTCGGTCCTTCTATCAATCGTGTCTCGGTCCTTCTATCAATCGTGTCACGGTCCTTCTATCAATTGTGTCTCGGTCCTTCTATCAATCGTGTCTCGGTCCTTCTATCAATCGTGTCCCGTTCCTTCTATCAACCGTGTCTCGGTCCTCCTATCAACCGTGTCTCGGTCCTTCTATCAATCGTGTCTCGGTCCTTCTATCAATCGTGTCTCGGTCCTTCTATCAATCGTGTACTGTTCCTTCTATCAATCGTGTCTCGGTCCTTCTATCAACCGTGTCTCGGTCCTTCTATCAATCGTGTCCCGGTCCTTCTATCAATTGTGTACCGTTCCTTCTATCAATCGTGTCTCGGTCCTTCTATCAATCGTGTCTCGGTCCTTCTATCAATCGTGTCTCGGTCCTTCTATCAATCGTGTCTCGGTCCTTCTATCAATCGTGTACCGTTCATTCTATCAATCGTGTCTCGGTCCTTCTATCAATCGTGTCTCGGTCCTTCTATCAATCGTGTCTCGGTCCTTCTATCAATCGTGTCTCGGTCCTTCTATCAATCGTGTCTCGGTCCTTCTATCAACCGTGTCTCGGTCCTTCTATCAATCGTGTCCCGGTCCTTCTATCAATTGTGTACCGTTCCTTCTATCAATCGTGTCTCGGTCCTTCTATCAATCGTGTCTCGGTCCTTCTATCAATCGTGTCTCGGTCCTTCTATCAATCGTGTCTCGGTCCTTCTATCAATCGTGTACCGTTCATTCTATCAATCGTGTCTCGGTCCTTCTATCAATCGTGTCTCGGTCCTTCTATCAATCGTGTCTCGGTCCTTCTATCAATCGTGTCTCGGTCCTTCTATCAATCGTGTCTCGGTCCTTCTATCAATCGTGTACCGTTCCTTCTATCAATCGTGTCTCGGTCCTTCTATCAATCGTGTCTCGGTCCTTCTATCAACCGTGTCTCGGTCCTTCTATCAATCGTGTACCGTTCCTTCTATCAATCGTGTCTCGGTCCTTCTATCAATCGTGTCTCGGTCCTTCTATCAATCGTGTCTCGGTCATTCTATCAATCGTGTACCGTTCCTTCTATCAATCGTGTCTCGGTCCTTCTATCAATCGTGTCTCGGTCCTCCTATCAACCGTGTCTCGGTCCTTCTATCAATTGTGTACCGTTCCTTCTATCAATCGTGTACCGTTCCTTCTATCAATCGTGTCCTGGTCCTTCTATCAATCGTGTCTCGGTCCTTCTATCAATCGTGTCCTGGTCCTTCTATCAATCGTGTCTCGGTCCTTCTATCAATCGTGTCTCGGTCCTTCTATCAATCGTGTCTCGGTCCTTCTATCAACCGTGTCTCGGTCCTTCTATCAATCGTGTCCCGGTCCTTCTATCAACCGTGTCTCGGTCCTTCTATCAACCGTGTCTCGGTCCTTCTATCAATCGTGTCCCGGTCCTTCTATCAATCGTGTCCCGGTCCTTCTACCAATCGTGTCTCGGTCCTTCTATCAATCGTGTCCTGGTCCTTCTACCAATCGTGTCTCGGTCCTTCTATCAATCGTGTCCTGGTCCTTCTATCAATCGTGTCTCGGTCCTTCTATCAATCGTGTCTCGGTCCTTCTATCAATCGTGTCCCGGTCCTTCTATCAATCGTGTCTCGGTCCTTCTATCAATCGTGTCTCGGTCCTTCTATCAATCGTGTCCCGGTCCTTCCATCAATCGTGTCTCGGTCCTTCTATCAATCGTGTACCGTTCCTTCTATCAACCGTGTCTCGGTCCTTCTATCAATCGTGTCTCGGTCCTTCTATCAATCGTGTCTCGGTCCTTCTATCAATCGTGTCCTGGTCCTTCTATCAATCGTGTCCCGGTCCTTCTATCAATCGTGTCTCGGTCCTTCTATCATTCATGTACCGTTCCTTCTATCAATCGTGTCTCGGTCCTTCTATCAATCGTGTCTCGGTCCTTCTATCAATCGTGTCTCGGTCCTTCTATCAATCGTGTCTCGGTCCTTCTATCAATCGTGTCTCGGTCCTTCTATCAATCGTGTCTCGGTCCTTCTATCAATCGTGTCCTGGTCCTTCTATCAATCGTGTATCGCTCCTTCCATCAATCGTGTCTCGGTCCTTCTATCAATCGTGTACCGTTCCTTCTATCAATCGTGTCTCGGTCCTTCTATCAATCGTGTCTCGGTCCTTCTATCAATCGTGTCTCGGTCCTTCTATCAATCGTGTCCCGTTCCTTCTATCAACCGTGTCTCGGTCCTTCTATCAATCGTGTCTCGGTCCTTCTATCAATCGTGTCTCCGTCCTTCTATCAATCGTGTCTCGGTCCTTCTATCAATCGTGTCTCGGTCCTTCTATCAATCGTGTCTCGGTCCTTCTATCAATCGTGTCCCGGTCCTTCTATCAATCATGTACCGTTCCTTCTATCAATCGTGTACCGTTCCTTCTATCAATCGTGTCTCGGTCCTTCTATCAATCGTGTCTCGGTCCTTCTATCAATCGTGTCTCGGTCCTTCTATCAATCGTGTCCCGGTCCTTCTATCAATCGTGTCTCGGTCCTTCTATCAATCGTGTCTCGGTCCTTCTATCAATCGTGTCTCGGTCCTTCTATCAATCGTGTCTCGGTCCTTCTATCAATCGTGTACCGTTCCTTCTATCAATCGTGTCTCGGTCCTTCTATCAATCGTGTCTCGGTCCTTCTATCAATCGTGTCTCGGTCCTTCTATCAATCGTGTCCCGGTCCTTCTATCAATCGTGTCTCGGTCCTTCTATCAATCGTGTACCGTTCCTTCTATCAATCGTGTCTCGGTCCTTCTATCAATCGTGTCTCGGTCCTTCCATCAATCGTGTCTCGGTCCTTCGATCAATCGTGTCTCGGTCCTTCTATCAATCGTGTACCGTTCCTTCTATCAATCGTGTCTCGGTCCTTCTATCAATCGTGTCTCGGTCCTTCTATCAATCGTGTCTCGGTCCTTCTATCAATCGTGTCTCGGTCCTTCTATCAATCGTGTCCCGTCCCTTCTATCAATCGTGTCTCTGTCCTTCTATCTATCGTGTCTCGGTCCTTCTATCAATCGTGTCTCGGTCCTTCTATCAATCGTGTACCGTTCCTTCTATCAATCGTGTCTCGGTCCTTCTATCAATCATGTCTCGGTCCTTCTATCAATCGTGTCTCGGTCCTTCTATCAATCGTGTCCCGGTCCTTCTATCAACCGTGTCTCGGTCCTTCTATCAACCGTGTCCCGGTCCTTCTACCAATCGTGTCTCGGTCCTTCTATCAATCGTGTCTCAGTCCTTCCATCAATCGTGTCTCGGTCCTTCTATCAATCGTGTACCGTTCCTTCTATCAATCGTGTCTCGGTCCTTCTATCAATCGTGTCTCGGTCCTTCTATCAATCGTGTCTCGGTCCTTCTATCAATCGTGTCCCGTTCCTTCTATCAATCGTGTCTCGGTCCTTCTATCAATCGTGTACCGTTCCTTCTATCAATCGTGTCCCGTTCCTTCTATCAATCGTGTCTCGGTCCTTCTATCAATCGTGTCCCGTTCCTTCTATCAATCGTGTCTCGGTCCTTCTATCAATCGTGTACCGTTCCTTCTATCAATCGTGTCTCGGTCCTTCTATCAATCGTGTCCCGTTCCTTCGATCAACCGTGTCTCGGTCCTTCTATCAATCGTGTACCGTTCCTTCTATCAATCGTGTCTCGGTCCTTCTATCAATCGTGTACCGTTCCTTCTATCAATCGTGTCTCGGTCCTTCTATCAATCGTGTCCCGTTCCTTCTATCAACCGTGTCTCGGTCCTTCTATCAATCGTGTCCCGGTCCTTCTATCAATCGTGTCTCGGTCCTTCTATCAATCGTGTCTCGGTCCTTCTATCAATCGTGTCTCGGTCCTTCTATCAATCGTGTCTCGGTCCTTCTATCAATCGTGTCCCGGTCCTTCTATCAATCGTGTCTCGGTCCTTCTATCAATCGTGTCTCGGTCCTTCTATCAATCGTGTCCTGGTCCTTCTATCAATCGTGTCTCGGTCCTTCTATCAATCTTGTCTCGGTCCTTCTATCAATCGTGTCTCGGTCCTTCTATCAATCATGTCTCGGTCCTTCTATCAATCGTGTACCGTTCCTTCTATCAATCGTGTCTCGGTCCTTCTATCAATCGTGTCTCGGTCCTTCTATCAACCGTGTCTCGGTCCTTCTATCAATCGTGTCTCGGTCCTTCTATCAATCGTGTATCGCTCCTTCCATCAATCGTGTCTCGGTCCTTCTATCAATCGTGTACCGTTCCTTCTATCAATCGTGTCTCGGTCCTTCTATCAATCGTGTCTCGGTCCTTCTATCAATCGTGTCTCGGTCCTTCTATCAATCGTGTCCCGTTCCTTCTATCAACCGTGTCTCGGTCCTTCTATCAATCGTGTCTCGGTCCTTCTATCAATCGTGTCTCGGTCCTTCTATCAACCGTGTCTCGGTCCTTCTATCAATCGTGTCTCGGTCCTTCTATCAATCGTGTCTCCGTCCTTCTATCAATCGTGTCTCGGTCCTTCTATCAATCGTGTCTCGGTCCTTCTATCAATCGTGTCTCGGTCCTTCTATCAATCGTGTCCCGGTCCTTCTATCAATCGTGTACCGTTCCTTCTATCAATCGTGTACCGTTCCTTCTATCAATCGTGTCTCGGTCCTTCTATCAATCGTGTCTCGGTCCTTCTATCAATCGTGTCTCGGTCCTTCTATCAATCGTGTCCCGGTCCTTCTATCAATCGTGTCTCGGTCCTTCTATCAATCGTGTCTCGGTCCTTCTATCAATCGTGTCTCGGTCCTTCTATTAATCGTGTCTCGGTCCTTCTATCAATCGTGTACCGTTCCTTCTATCAATCGTGTCTCGGTCCTTCTATCAATCGTGTCTCGGTCCTTCTATCAATCGTGTCTCGGTCCTTCTATCAATCGTGTCCCGGTCCTTCTATCAATCGTGTCTCGGTCCTTCTATCAATCGTGTACCGTTCCTTCTATCAATCGTGTCTCGGTCCTTCTATCAATCGTGTCTCGGTCCTTCTATCAATCGTGTCTCGGTCCTTCTATCAATCGTGTCCCGTTCCTTCTATCAATCGTGTCTCTGTCCTTCTATCTATCGTGTCTCGGTCCTTCTATCAATCGTGTCTCGGTCCTTCTATCAATCGTGTACCGTTCCTTCTATCAATCGTGTCTCGGTCCTTCTATCAATCGTGTCTCGGTCCTTCTATCAATCGTGTCTCGGTCCTTCTATCAATCGTGTCTCGGTCCTTCTATCAATCGTGTCCCGGTCCTTCTATCAACCGTGTCTCGGTCCTTCTATCAACCGTGTCCCGGTCCTTCTACCAATCGTGTCTCGGTCCTTCTATCAATCGTGTCCCGGTCCTTCTACCAATCGTGTCTCGGTCCTTCTATCAATCGTGTACCGTTCCTTCTATCAATCGTGTCCCGTTCCTTCCATCAATCGTGTCTCGGTCCTTCTATCAATCGTGTACCGTTCCTTCTATCAATCGTGTCTCGGTCCTTCTATCAATCGTGTCTCGGTCCTTCTATCAATCGTGTCTCGGTCCTTCTATCAATCGTGTCCCGTTCCTTCTATCAATCGTGTCTCGGTCCTTCTATCAATCGTGTACCGTTCCTTCTATCAATCGTGTCCCGTTCCTTCTATCAATCGTGTCTCGGTCCTTCTATCAATCGTGTCCCGTTCCTTCTATCAATCGTGTCTCGGTCCTTCTATCAATCGTGTACCGTTCCTTCTATCAATCGTGTCTCGGTCCTTCTATCAATCGTGTCCCGTTCCTTCTATCAACCGTGTCTCGGTCCTTCTATCAATCGTGTACCGTTCCTTCTATCAATCGTGTCTCGGTCCTTCTATCAATCGTGTACCGTTCCTTCTATCAATCGTGTCTCGGTCCTTCTATCAATCGTGTCCCGTTCCTTCTATCAACCGTGTCTCGGTCCTTCTATCAATCGTGTCCCGGTCCTTCTATCAATCGTGTCTCGGTCCTTCTATCAATCGTGTCTCGGTCCTTCTATCAATCGTGTCCCGTTCCTTCTATCAATCGTGTCTCGGTCCTTCTATCAATCGTGTCTCGGTCCTTCTATCAATCGTGTCTCGGTCCTTCTATCAATCGTGTCTCGGTCCTTCTATCAATCGTGTCTCGGTCCTTCTATCAATCGTGTCTCGGTCCTTCTATCAATCGTGTCTCGGTCCTTCTATCAATCGTGTCCTGGTCCTTCTATCAATCGTGTCCCGTTCCTTCTATCAATCGTGTCTCGGTCCTTCTATCAATCGTGTCTCGGTCCTTCTATCAATCGTGTCTCGGTCCTTCTATCAATCGTGTCTCGGTCCTTCTATCAATCGTGTCTCGGTCCTTCTATCAATCGTGTCTCGGTCCTTCTATCAATCGTGTCTCGGTCCTTCTATCAATCGTGTCTCGGTCCTTCTATCAATCGTGTCTCGGTCCTTCTATCAACCGTGTCTCGGTCCTTCTATCAATCGTGCACCGTTCCTTCTATCAATCGTGTCCCGTTCCTTCTATCAATCGTGTACCGTTCCTTCTATCAATCGTGTCTCGCTCCTTCTATCAATCGTGTCTCGGTCCTTCTATCAATCGTGTCTCGGTCCTTCTATCAATCGTGTCTCGGTCCTTCTATCAATCGTGTCTCGGTCCTTCTATCAATCGTGTCTCGGTCCTTCTATCAATCGTGTCTCGGTCCTTCTATCAATCGTGTCTCGGTCCTTCTATCAATCGTGTCCCGTTCCTTCTATCAATCGTGTCTCGGTCCTTCTATCAATCGTGTCTCGGTCCTTCTATCAATCGTGTCCCGTTCCTTCTATCAATCGTGTCTCGGTCCTTCTATCAATCGTGTCTCGGGCCTTCTATCAATCGTGTCTCGGTCCTTCTATCAATCGTGTCTCGGTCCTTCGATCAATCGTGTCCCGGTCCTTCTATCAATCGTGTCTCGGTCCTTCTATCAATCGTGTACCGTTCCTTCTATCAACCGTGTCTCGGTCCTTCTATCAATCGTGTCTCGGTCCTTCTATCAATCGTATCTCGGTCCTTCTATCAATCGTGTCTCGGTCCTTCTATCAATCGTGTCTCGGTCCTTCTATCAATCGTGTACCGTTCCTTCTATCAATCGTGTCTCGGTCCTTCTATCAATCGTGTCTCGGTCCTTCTATCAATCGTGTCTCGGTCCTTCTATCAATCGTGTCTCGGTCCTTCTATCAACCGTGTCTCGGTCCTTCTATCAACCGTGTCTCGGTCCTTCTATCAATCGTGTCCCGGTCCTTCGATCAATCGTGTCTCGGTCCTTCTATCAATCGTGTCTCGGTCCTTCTATCAATCGTGGATCGGTCCTTCTATCAATCGTGTCTCGGTCCTTCTATCAATCGTGTCTCGGTCCTTCTATCAATCGTGTACCGTTCCTTCTATCAATTGTGTCTCGGTCCTTCTATCAATCGTGTCTCGGTCCTTCTATCAACCGTGTCTCGGTCCTTCTATCAATCGTGTCTCGGTCCTTCTATCAATCGTGTCTCGGTCCTTCTATCAATCGTGTCCCGGTCCTTCTATCAATCGTATCTCGGTCCTTCTATCAATCGTGTACCGTTCCTTCTATCAATCGTGTCTCGATCCTTCTATCAATCGTGTCTCGGTCCTTCTATCAATCGTGTCTCGGTCCTTCCATCAACCGTGTCTCGGTCCTTCAATCAATCGTGTCCCGGTCCTTCTATCAATCGTGTCTCGATCCTTCTATCAATCGTGTCTCGGTCCTTCTATCAATCGTGTCTCGGTCCTTCCATCAACCGTGTCTCGGTCCTTCAATCAATCGTGTCCCGGTCCTTCTATCAATCGTGTCTCGGTCCTTCTATCAATCGTGTCTCGATCCTTCTATCAATCGTGTCTCGGTCCTTCTATCAATCGTGTCTCGGTCCTTCCATCAACCGTGTCTCGGTCCTTCAATCAATCGTGTCCCGGTCCTTCTATCAATTGTGTCTCGGTCCTTCTATCAATCGTGTACCGTTCCTTCTATCAATCGTGTCTCGATCCTTCTATCAATCGTGTCTCGGTCCTTCTATCAATCGTGTCTCGGTCCTTCCATCAACCGTGTCTCGGTCCTTCAATCAATCGTGTCCCGGTCCTTCTATCAATCGTGTCTCGGTCCTTCTATCAATCGTGTCTCGGTCCTTCTATCAATCGTGTCTCGGTCCTTCTACCAATCGTGTCTCGGTCCTTCTATCAATTGTGTCCCGGTCCTTCTATCAACCGTGTCTCGGTCCTTCTATCAATCGTGTCCCGGTCCTTCTATCAATCGTGTCTCGGTCCTTCTATCAATCGTGTCTCGGTCCTTCTATCAATCGTGTCCCGGTCCTTCTATCAATCGTGTCCCGTTCCTTCTATCAATCGTGTCTCGGTCCTTCTATCAATCGTGTCTCGGTCCTTCTATCAATCGTGTCTCGGTCCTTCGATCAATCGTGTCTCGGTCCTTCTATCAATCGTGTCTCGGTCCTTCTATCAATCGTGTCTCGGTCCTTCTATCAATCGTGTCTCGGTCCTTCTATCAATCGTGTCTCGGTCCTTCTATCAACCGTGTCTCGGTCCTTCTATCAATCGTGTCTCGGTCCTTCGATCAATCGTGTCTCGGTCCTTCTATCAATCGTGTCTCGGTCCTTCTATCAATCGTGTACCGTTCCTTCTATCAATCGTGTCCCGGTCCTTCTATCAACCGTGTCTCGGTCCTTCTATCAATCGTGTACCGTTCCTTCTATCAATCGTGTCTCGGTCCTTCTATCAATCGTGTACCGTTCCTTCTATCAATCGTGTACCGTTCCTTCTATCAACCGTGTCTCGGTCCTTCTATCAATCGTGTCTCGGTCCTTCTATCAATCGTGTCTCGGTCCTTCTATCAATCGTGTCTCGGTCCTTCTATCAATCGTGTCTCGGTCCTTCTATCAATCGTGTCCCGGTCCTTCTATCAATCGTGTCTCGGTCCTTCTATCAATCGTGTCCCGGTCCTTCTATCAATCGTGTCCCGGTCCTTCTATCAATCGTGTCTCGGTCCTTCTATCAATCGTGTCTCGGTCCTTCTATCAATCGTGTCCCGGTCCTTCTATCAATCGTGTCTCGGTCCTTCTATCAATCGTGTCTCGGTCCTTCTATCAATCGTGTCTCGGTCCTTCTATCAATCGTGTCTCGGTCCTTCTATCAATCGTGTCTCGGTCCTTCTATCAACCGTGTCTCGGTCCTTCTATCAATCGTGTACCGTTCCTTCTATCAATCGTGTCTCGGTCCTTCTATCAATCGTTACTCGGTCCTTCTATCAATCGTGTCTCGGTCCTTCTATCAATCGTGTACCGTTCCTTCTATCAATCGTGTCTCGGTCCTTCTATCAATCGTGTCTCGGTCCTCCTATCAATCGTGTCTCGGTCCTTCTATCAATCGTGTACCGTTCCTTCTATCAATCGTGTCTCGGTCCTTCTATCAACCGTGTCTCGGTCCTTCTATCAATCGTGTCCCGGTCCTTCTATCAATCGTGTCCTGGTCCTTCTATCAATCGTGTCCTGGTCCTTCTATCAATCGTGTCTCGGTCCTTCTATCAATCGTGTCTCGGTCCTTCTATCAATCGTGTCTCGGTCCTTCTATCAATCGTGTCTCGGTCCTTCTATCAATCGTGTCTCGGTCCTTCTATCAATCGTGTCTCGGTCCTTCTATCAATCGTATCTCGGTCCTTCTATCAATCGTGTACCGTTCCTTCTATCAATCGTGTCTCGGTCCTTCTATCAATCGTGTCTCGGTCCTTCTATCAATCGTGTACCGTTCCTTCTATCAACCGTGTCTCGGTCCTTCTATCAATCGTGTCTCGGTCCTTCTATCAATCGTGTCTCGGTCCTTCTATCAATCGTGTCTCGGTCCTTCTATCAATCGTATCTCGGTCCTTCTATCAATCGTGTACCGTTCCTTCTATCAATCGTGTCTCGGTCCTTCTATCAATCGTATCTCGGTCCTTCTATCAATCGTGTACCGTTCCTTCTATCAATCGTGTCCTGGTCCTTCTATCAATCGTGTCCTGGTCCTTCTATCAATCGTGTCTCGGTCCTTCTATCAATCGTGTCTCGGTCCTTCTATCAATCGTGTCTCGGTCCTTCTATCAATCGTGTCTCGGTCCTTCTATCAATCGTGTCTCGGTCCTTCTATCAATCGTGTCTCGGTCCTTCTATCAATCGTTTCTCGGTCCTTCTATCAATCGTGTCTCGGTCCTTCTATCAATCGTGTCTCGGTCCATCTATCAATCGTGTCCCGTTCCTTCTATCAACCGTGTCTCGGTCCTTCTATCAATCGTGTCTCGGTCCTTCTATCAATCGTGTACCGTTCCTTGTATCAATCGTGTCTCGGTCCTTCTATCAATCGTGTCCCGTTCCTTCTATCAACCGTGTCTCGGTCCTTCTATCAACCGTGTCTCGGTCCTTCTATCAATCGTGTACCGTTCCTTCTATCAATCGTGTCTCGGTCCTTCTATCAACCGTGTCTCGGTCCTTCTATCAATCGTGTCCCGGTCCTTCTATCAATTGTGTACCGTTCCTTCTATCAATCGTGTCTCGGTCCTTCTATCAATCGTGTCTCGGTCCTTCTATCAATCGTGTCTCGGTCCTTCTATCAATCGTGTCTCGGTCCTTCTATCAATCGTGTCTCGGTCCTTCTATCAATCGTGTACCGTTCATTCTATCAATCGTGTCTCGGTCCTTCTATCAATCGTGTCTCGGTCCTTCTATCAATCGTGTCTCGGTCCTTCTATCAATCGTGTCTCGGTCCTTCTATCAATCGTGTACCGTTCCTTCTATCAATCGTGTCTCGGTCCTTCTATCAATCGTGTCTCGGTCCTTCTATCAACCGTGTCTCGGTCCTTCTATCAATCGTGTACCGTTCCTTCTATCAATCGTGTCTCGGTCCTTCTATCAATCGTGTCTCGGTCCTTCTATCAATCGTGTCTCGGTCATTCTATCAATCGTGTACCGTTCCTTCTATCAATCGTGTCTCGGTCCTTCTATCAATCGTGTCTCGGTCCTCCTATCAACCGTGTCTCGGTCCTTCTATCAATCGTGTCCCGGTCCTTCTATCAATCGTGTACCGTTCCTTCTATCAATCGTGTCTCGGTCCTTCTATCAATCGTGTCTCGGTCCTTCTATCAACCGTGTCTCGGTCCTTCTATCAATCGTGTCCCGGTCCTTCTACCAATCGTGTCTCGGTCCTTCTATCAATCGTGTCTCGGTCCTTCTATCAATCGTGTCTCGGTCCTTCTATCAATCGTGTCTCGGTCCTTCTATCAATCGTGTCTCGGTCCTTCTATCAATCGTGTCCTGGTCCTTCTATCAATCGTGTCTCGGTCCTTCTATCAATCGTGTCTCGGTCCTTCTATCAATCGTGTCCCGTTCCTTCTATCAACCGTGTCTCGGTCCTTCTATCAATCGTGTCTCGGTCCTTCTATCAATCGTGTCTCGGTCCTTCTATCAATCGTGTCCCGGTCCTTCTTTCAATCGTGTCCCGTTCCTTCTATCAATCGTGTCTCGGTCCTTCTATCAATCGTGTCTCGGTCCTTCTATCAATCGTGTCCCGGTCCTTCTATCAATCGTGTCCCGGTCCTTCTATCAATCGTGTCCTGGTCCTTCTATCAATCGTGTCCCGGTCCTTCTATCAATCGTGTCTCGGTCCTTCTATCAATCGTGTCTCGGTCCTTCTATCAATCGTGTCCTGGTCCTTCTATCAATCGTGTCCTGGTCCTTCTATCAATCGTGTCTCGGTCCTTCTATCAATCGTGTCTCGGTCCTTCTATCAATCGTGTCCCGGTCCTTCTATCAATCGTGTCTCGGTCCTTCTATCAATCGTGTCTCGGTCCTTCTATCAATCGTGTCCTGGTCCTTCTATCAATCGTGTCCTGGTCCTTCTATCAATCGTGTCCCGGTCCTTCTATCAATCGTGTCTCGGTCCTTCTATCAATCGTGTCCCGGTCCTTCTATCAATCGTGTCTCGGTCCTTCTATCAATCGTGTCTCGGTCCTTCTATCAATCGTGTCTCGGTCCTTCTATCAATCGTGTACCGTTCCTTCTATCAATCGTGTCTCGGTCCTTCTATCAATCGTGTCTCGTTCCTTCTATCAATCGTGTCCCGTTCCTTCTATCAATCGTGTCTCGGTCCTTCTATCAATCGTGTCTCGGTCCTTCTATCAATCGTGTCCCGGTCCTTCTATCAATCGTGTCCCGGTCCTTCTATCAATCGTGTCTCGGTCCTTCTATCAATCGTGTCCTGGTCCTTCTATCAATCGTGTCCCGGTCCTTCTATCAATCGTGTCTCGGTCCTTCTATCAATCGTGTCTCGGTCCTTCTATCAATCGTGTCTCGGTCCTTCTATCAATCGTGTCTCGGTCCTTCTATCAATCGTGTACCGTTCCTTCTATCAATCGTGTCCTGGTCCTTCTATCAATCGTGTCTCGGTCCTTCTATCAACCGTGTCTCGGTCCTTCTATCAATCGTGTCTCGGTCCTTCTATCAATCGTGTATCGCTCCTTCCATCAATCGTGTCTCGGTCCTTCTATCAATCGTGTACCGTTCCTTCTATCAATCGTGTCTCGGTCCTTCTATCAATCGTGTCTCGGTCCTCCTATCAACCGTGTCTCGGTCCTTCTATCAATCGTGTCTCGGTCCTTCTATCAACCGTGTCTCGGTCCTTCTATCAACCGTGTCTCGGTCCTTCTATCAATCGTGTCCCGGTCCTTCTATCAATCGTGTACCGTTCCTTCTATCAATCGTGTACCGTTCCTTCTATCAATCGTGTCTCGGTCCTTCTATCAATCGTGTCTCGGTCCTTCTATCAATCGTGTCTCGGTCCTTCTATCAATCGTGTCTCGGTCCTTCTATCAATCGTGTACCGTTCATTCTATCAATCGTGTCTCGGTCCTTCTATCAATCGTGTCTCGGTCCTTCTATCAATCGTGTCTCGGTCCTTCTATCAATCGTGTCTCGGTCCTTCTATCAATCGTGTCTCGGTCCTTCTATCAATCGTGTACCGTTCCTTCTATCAATCGTGTCTCGGTCCTTCTATCAATCGTGTCTCGGTCCTTCTATCAATCGTGTCTCGGTCCTTCTATCAATCGTGTACCGTTCCTTCTATCAATCGTGTCTCGGTCCTTCTATCAATCGTGTCTCGGTCCTTCTATCAATCGTGTCTCGGTCCTTCTATTAATCGTGTACCGTTCCTTCTATCAATCGTGTCTCGGTCCTTCTATCAATCGTGTCTCGGTCCTTCTATCAATCGTGTCTCGGTCCTTCTATTAATCGTGTACCGTTCCTTCTATCAACCGTGTCTCGGTCCTTCTATCAATCGTGTCCCGGTCCTTCTATCAATCGTGTCTCGGTCCTTCTATCAACCGTGTCTCGGTCCTTCTATCAATCGTGTCTCGGTCCTTCTATCAATCGTGTCTCGGTCCTTCTATCAATCGTGTCTCGGTCCTTCTATTAATCGTGTACCGTTCCTTCTATCAACCGTGTCTCGGTCCTTCTATCAATCGTGTCCCGGTCCTTCTATCAATCGTGTCTCGGTCCTTCTATCAATCGTGTCTCGGTCCTTCTATCAATCGTGTCTCGGTCCTTCTATCAATCGTGTCTCGGTCCTTCTATCAACCGTGTCTCGGTCCTTCTATCAATCGTGTCTCGGTCCTTCTATCAATCGTTTCTCGGTCCTTCTATTAATCGTGTACCGTTCCTTCTATCAATCGTGTCTCGATCCTTCTATCAATCGTGTCTCGGTCCTTCTATCAATCGTGTCTCGGTCCTTCTATTAATCGTGTACCGTTCCTTCTATCAACCGTGTCTCGGTCCTTCTATCAATCGTGTCCCGGTCCTTCTATCAATCGTGTCTCGGTCCTTCTATCAACCGTGTCTCGGTCCTTCTATCAATCGTGTCTCGGTCCTTCTATCAATCGTGTCTCGGTCCTTCTATCAATCGTGTCCCGGTCCTTCTATCAATCGTGTCTCGGTCCTTCTATCAATCGTGTCTCGGTCCTTCTATCAATCGTGTCCTAGTCCTTCTATCAATCGTGTCCCGGTCCTTCTATCAATCGTGTCTCGGTCCTTCTATCAATCGTGTCTCGGTCCTTCTATCAATCGTGTCTCGGTCCTTCTATCAACCGTGTCTCGGTCCTTCTATCATTCATGTACCGTTCCTTCTATCAATCGTGTACCGTTCCTTCTATCTATCGTGTCTCGGTCCTTCTATCATTCATGTACCGTTCCTTCTATCAATCGTGTCTCGGTCCTTCTATCAATCGTGTCTCGGTCCTTCTATCAATCGTGTCTCGGTCCTTCTATCAATCGTGTCTCGGTCCTTCTATCAATCGTGTACCGTTCCTTCTATCAATCGTGTCTCGGTCCTTCTATCAATCGTGTCCCGGTCCTTCTATCAATCGTGTCTCGGTCCTTCTATCAATCGTGTCTCGGACCTTCTATCAATCGTGTCTCGGTCCTTCTATCAATCGTGTCCCGTTCCTTCTATCAACCGTGTCTCGGTCCTTCTATCAAGCGTGTCTCGGTCCTTCTATCAATCGTGTCCCGGTCCTTCTATCAATCGTGTACCGTTCCTTCTATCAATCGTGTACCGTTCCTTCTATCAATCGTGTCTCGGTCCTTCTATCAATCGTGTCTCGGTCCTTCTATCAATCGTGTCTCGGTCCTTCTATCAATCGTGTACCGTTCCTTCTATCAATCGTGTCTCGGTCCTTCTATCAATCGTGTCTCGGTCCTTCTATCAATCGTGTCTCGGTCCTTCTATCAATCGTGTCTCGGTCCTTCTATCAATCGTGTCCCGGTCCTTCTATCAATCGTGTCTCGGTCCTTCTATCAATCGTGTCTCGGTCCTTCTATCAATCGTGTCTCGGTCCTTCTATCAATCGTGTCTCGGTCCTTCTATCAATCGTGTCTCGGTCCTTCTATCAATCGTGTCTCGGTCCTTCTATCAATCGTGTCTCGGTCCTTCTATCAATCGTGTCTCGGTCCTTCTATCAATCGTGTCTCGGTCCTTCTATCAATCGTGTCTCGGTCCTTCTATCAATCGTGTCCCGGTCCTTCTATCAATCGTGTCTCGGTCATTCTATCAATCGTGTCTCGGTCCTTCTATCAATCGTGTCTCGGTCCTTCTATCAATCGTGTCCCGGTCCTTCTATCAATCGTGTCTCGGTCCTTCTATCAATCGTGTCTCGGTCCTTCTATCAATCGTGTCTCGGTCCTTCTATCAATCGTGTCTCGGTCCTTCTATCAATCGTGTACCGTTCATTCTATCAATCGTGTCTCGGTCCTTCTATCAATCGTGTCTCGGTCCTTCTATCAATCGTGTCTCGGTCCTTCTATCAATCGTGTACCGTTCCTTCTATCAATCGTGTCTCGGTCCTTCTATCAATCGTGTCTCGGTCCTTCTATCAATCGTGTCTCGGTCCTTCTATCAATCGTGTACCGGTCCTTCTATCAATCTTGTCTCGGTCCTTCTATCAATCGTGTCTCGGTCCTTCTATCAATCGTGTCCTGATCCTTCTATCAACCGTGTCTCGGTCCTTCTATCAACCGTGTCTCGGTCCTTCTATCAATCGTGTCCCGGTCCTTCTACCAATCGTGTCTCGGTCCTTCTATCAATCGTGTCTCGGTCCTTCTATCTATCGTGTCCTGGTCCTTCTATCAATCGTGTCTCGGTCCTTCTATCAATCGTGTCTCGGTCCTTCTATCAATCGTGTCTCGGTCCTTCTATCAATCGTGTCTCGGTCCTTCTATCAATCGTGTCCCGGTCCTTCTATCAATCGTGTCCCGGTCCTTCTACCAATCGTGTCTCGGTCCTTCTATCAATCGTGTCCTGGTCCTTCTGTCATATCTTGTACCGTTCCTTCTATCAACCGTGTCTCGGTCCTTCTATCAATCATGTCTCGGTCCTTCTATCAATCGTGTACCGTTCCTTCTATCAATCGTGTCTCGGTCCTTCTATCAATCGTGTCTCGGTCCTTCTATCAATCGTGTCTCGGTCCTTCTATCAATCGTGTACCGTTCCTTCTATCAATCGTGTCTCGGTCCTTCTATCAATCGTGTCCTGGTCCTTCTATCAATCGTGTCTCGGTCCTTCTATCAACCGTGTCTCGGTCCTTCTATCAATCGTGTCCCGGTCCTTCTATCAATCGTGTCTCGGTCCTTCTATCAATCGTGTCTCGGTCCTTCTATCAATCGTGTCTCGGTCCTTCTATCAATCGTGTACCGTACCTTCTATCAATCGTGTCTCGGTCCTTCTATCAATCGTGTACGGTTCCTTCTATCAATCGTCTCTCGGTCCTTCTATCAATCGTATCTCGGTCCTTCTATCAATCGTGTCTCGGTCCTTCTATCAATCGTGTCCCGGTCCTTCTATCAATCGTGTCTCGGTCCTTCTATCAATCGTATCTCGGTCCTTCTATCAATCGTGTCTCGGTCCTTCAATCAATCGTGTCCCGGTCCTTCTATCAATCGTATCTCGGTCCTTCTATCAATCGTGTCTCGGTCCTTCAATCAATCGTGTACCGTTCCTTCTATCAATCGTGTCTCGGTCCTTCTATCAATCGTGTCTCGGTCCTTCTATCAATCGTGTCTCGGTCCTTCTATCAATCGTGTCTCGGTCCTTCTGTCAATCGTGTCTCGGTCCTTCTATCAATCGTGTACCGTTCCTTCTATCAATCGTGTCTCGGTCCTTCAATCAATCGTGTCCCGGTCCTTCTATCAATCGTGTCTCGGTCCTTCTATCAATCGTGTCTCGGTCCTTCTATCAACCGTGTCTCGGTCCTTCTATCAACCGTGTCCCGGTCCTTCTATCAATCGTGTCTCGGTCCTTCTATCAATCGTGTCTCGGTCCTTCTATCAATCGTGTCTCGGTCCTTCTATCAATCGTGTACCGTACCTTCTATCAATCGTGTCTCGGTCCTTCTATCAATCGTGTACCGTTCCTTCTATCAATCGTGTCTCGGTCCTTCTATCAATCGTGTCTCGGTCCTTGTATCAATCGTGTACCGTTCCTTCTATCAATTGTGTCTCGGTCCTTCTATCAATCGTATCTCGGTCCTTCTATCAATCGTGTACCATTCCTTCTATCAATCATGTCTCGGTCCTTCTATCAATCGTGTCTCGGTCCTTCTATCAATCGTGTCTCGGTCCTTCTATCAATCGTGTCTCGGTCCTTCTATCAATCGTGTCTCGGTCCTTCTATCAATTGTGTCCCGGTCCTTCTATCAACCGTGTCTCGGTCCTTCTATCAATCGTGTACCGTTCCTTCTATCAATCGTGTCTCGGTCCTTCTATCAATCGTGTACCGTTCCTTCTATCAATCGTGTCTCGGTCCTTCTATCAAT
Source organism: Heptranchias perlo (assembly GCF_035084215.1). NCBI lineage: Eukaryota > Metazoa > Chordata > Chondrichthyes > Hexanchiformes > Hexanchidae > Heptranchias > Heptranchias perlo. The sequence goes on from NW_027139462.1 coordinate 26,123, forward strand.
CGTGTCTCGGTCCTTCTATCAACCGTGTCTCGGTCCTTCTATCAACCGTGTCTCGGTCCTTCTATCAATCGTGTACCGTTCCTTCTATCAATCGTGTACCGTTCCTTCTATCAATCGTGTCTCGGTCCTTCTATCAATCGTGTCTCGGTCCTTCTATCAATCGTGTCTCGGTCCTTCTATCAATCGTGTCTCGGTCCTTCTATCAATCGTGTACCGTTCCTTCTATCAATCGTGTCTCGGTCCTTCTATCAATCGTGTCTCGGTCCTTCTATCAACCGTGTCTCGGTCCTTCTATCAATCGTGTACCGTTCCTTCTATCAATCGTGTCTCGGTCCTTCTATCAATCGTGTCTCGGTCCTTCTATCAATCGTGTCTCGGTCCTTCTATCAATCGTGTACCGTTCCTTCTATCAATCGTGTCTCGGTCCTTCTATCAATCGTGTCTCGGTCCTCCTATCAACCGTGTCTCGGTCCTTCTATCAATCGTGTCTCGGTCCTTCTATCAATCGTGTACCGTTCCTTCTATCAATCGTGTCCCGGTCCTTCTATCAACCGTGTCTCGGTCCTTCTATCAACCGTGTCTCGGTCCTTCTATCAATCGTGTCCCGGTCCTTCTACCAATCGTGTCTCGGTCCTTCTATCAATCGTGTCTCGGTCCTTCTATCAATCGTGTCTCGGTCCTTCTATCAATCGTGTCTCGGTCCTTCTATCAATCGTGTCCCGGTCCTTCTATCAATCGTGTCTCGGTCCTTCTATCAATCGTGTCTCGGTCCTTCTATCAACCGTGTCTCGGTCCTTCTATCAATCGTGTACCGTTCCTTCTATCAATCGTGTCTCGGTCCTTCTATCAATCGTGTCTCGGTCCTTCTATCAACCGTGTCTCGGTCCTTCTATCAATCGTGTACCGTTCCTTCTATCAATCGTGTCTCGGTCCTTCTATCAATCGTGTCTCGGTCCTTCTATCAATCGTGTCTCGGTCCTTCTATCAATCGTGTACCGTTCCTTCTATCAATCGTGTCTCGGTCCTTCTATCAATCGTGTCTCGGTCCTCCTATCAACCGTGTCTCGGTCCTTCTATCAATCGTGTCTCGGTCCTTCTATCAATCGTGTACCGTTCCTTCTATCAATCGTGTCCCGGTCCTTCTATCAACCGTGTCTCGGTCCTTCTATCAACCGTGTCTCGGTCCTTCTATCAATCGTGTCCCGGTCCTTCTACCAATCGTGTCTCGGTCCTTCTATCAATCGTGTCTCGGTCCTTCTATCAATCGTGTCTCGGTCCTTCTATCAATCGTGTCTCGGTCCTTCTATCAATCGTGTCCCGGTCCTTCTATCAATCGTGTCTCGGTCCTTCTATCAATCGTGTCTCGGTCCTTCTATCAACCGTGTCTCGGTCCTTCTATCATTCATGTACCGTTCCTTCTATCAATCGTGTCCCGGTCCTTCTATCAATCGTGTCTCGGTCCTTCTATCAATCGTGTCTCGGTCCTTCTATCAATCGTGTCTCGGTCCTTCTATCAACCGTGTCTCGGTCCTTCTATCATTCATGTACCGTTCCTTCTATCAATCGTGTCTCAGTCCTTCTATCAATCGTGTCCTGGTCCTTCTATCAATCGTGTACCGTTCCTTCTATCAATCGCGTCTCGGTCCTTCTATCAATCATGTCTCGGTCCTTCTATCAATCGTGTACCGGTCCTTCTACCAATCGTGTCTCGGTCCTTCTATCAATCGTGTCTCGGTCCTTCTATCAATCGTGTCCTGGTCCTTCTATCAATCGTGTACCGTTCCTTCTATCAATCGTGTCTTGGTCCTTCTATCAATCGTGTCTCGGTCCTCCTATCAATCGTGTCTCGGTCCTTCTATCAATCGTGTCTCGGTCCTTCTATCAATCGTGTACCGTTCCTTCTATCAATCGTGTCTCGGTCCTTCTATCAATCGTGTCTCGGTCCTTCTATCAACCGTGTCTCGGTCCTTCTATCAATCGTATCTCGGTCCTTCTATCAATCGTGTACCGTTCCTTCTATCAACCGTGTCTCGGTCCTTCTATCAATCGTGTCTCGGTCCTTCTATCAATCGTGTCTCGGTCCTTCTATCAATCGTGTCTCGGTCCTTCTATCAATCGTGTCTCGGTCCTTCTATCAACCGTGTCTCGGTCCTTCTATCAATCGTATCTCGGTCCTTCTATCAATCGTGTACCGTTCCTTCTATCAACCGTGTCTCGGTCCTTCTATCAATCGTGTCTCGGTCCTTCTATCAATCGTGTCTCGGTCCTTCTATCAATCGTGTCTCGGTCCTTCTATCAACCGTGTCTCGGTCCTTCTATCAATCGTGTCTCGGTCCTTCTATCAACCGTGTCTCGGTCCTTCTATCAATCATGTCCCGGTCCTTCTACCAATCGTGTCTCGGTCCTTCTATCAATCGTGTCCCGGTCCTTCTATCAACCGTGTCTCGGTCCTTCTATCAACCGTGTCTCGGTCCTTCTATCAATCGTGTCCAGGTCCTTCTACCAATCGTGTCTCGGTCCTTCTATCAATCGTGTCTCGGTCCTTCTATCAATCGTGTCTCGGTCCTTCTATCAATCGTGTCTCGGTCCTTCTATCAATCGTGTCCCGGTCCTTCTATCAATCGTGTCTCGGTCCTTCTATCAATCGTGTCTCGGTCCTTCTATCAATCGTGTCCCGGTCCTTCTATCAATCGCGTCTCGGTCCTTCTACCAATCGTGTCTCGGTCCTTCTATCAATCGTGTCTCGGTCCTTCTATCAATCGTGTCCTGGTCCTTCTATCAATCGTGTACCGTTCCTTCTATCAATCGCGTCTCGGTCCTTCTATCAATCATGTCTCGGTCCTTCTATCAATCGTGTACCGGTCCTTCTACCAATCGTGTCTCGGTCCTTCTATCAATCGTGTCTCGGTCCTTCTATCAATCGTGTCCTGGTCCTTCTATCAATCGTGTACCGTTCCTTCTATCAATCGTGTCTCGGTCCTTCTATCAACCGTGTCTCGGTCCTTCTATCAATCGTGTCTCGGTCCTTCTATCAATCGTGTCTCGGTCCTCCTATCAATCGTGTCTCGGTCCTTCTATCAATCGTGTCTCGGTCCTTCTATCAATCGTGTACCGTTCCTTCTATCAATCGTGTCTCGGTCCTTCTATCAATCGTGTCTCGGTCCTTCTATCAATCGTATCTCGGTCCTTCTATCAACCGTGTCTCGGTCCTTCTATCAATCGTATCTCGGTCCTTCTATCAATCGTGTACCGTTCCTTCTATCAACCGTGTCTCGGTCCTTCTATCAATCGTGTCTCGGTCCTTCTATCAATCGTGTCTCGGTCCTTCTATCAACCGTGTCTCGGTCCTTCTATCAATCGTATCTCGGTCCTTCTATCAATCGTGTACCGTTCCTTCTATCAACCGTGTCTCGGTCCTTCTATCAATCGTGTCTCGGTCCTTCTATCAATCGTGTCTCGGTCCTTCTATCAATCGTGTCTCGGTCCTTCTATCAATCGTGTCTCGGTCCTTCTATTAACCTTGTCTCGGTCCTTCTATCAATCGTGTCCCGGTCCTTCTACCAATCGTGTCTCGGTCCTTCTATCAATCGTGTCCTGGTCCTTCTATCAATCGTGTACCGTTCCTTCTATCAAACGTGTCTCGGTCCTTCTATCAATCGTGTCTCGGTCCTTCTATCAATCGTGTCCTGGTCCTTCTATCAATCGTGTACCGTTCCTTCTATCAACCGTGTCTCGGTCCTTCTATCAATCGTGTCTCGGTCCTTCTATCAATCGTGTCCTGGTCCTTCTATCAATCGTGTACCGTTCCTTCTATCAACCGTGTCTCGGTCCTTCTATCAATCGTGTCCCGTTCCTTCTATCAATCGTGTCTCGGTCCTTCTATCAATCGTGTCTCGGTCCTTCTATCAATCGTGTCTCGGTCCTTCTATCAATCGTGTACCGTTCCTTCTATCAATCGTGTCTCGGTCCTTCTATCAATCGTGTCTCGGTCCTTCTATCAATCGTGTCTCGGTCCTTCTATCAATCGTGTCTCGGTCCTTCTATCAACCGTGTCCCGGTCCTTCTATCAATCGTGTCTCCGTCCTTCTATCAATCGTGTCCCGGTCCTTCTATCAATCGTGTCTCGGTCCTTCTATCAATCGTGTCTCGGTCCTTCTATCAATCGTGTCTCGGTCCTTCTATCAATCGTGTCTCGGTCCTTCTATCAATCGTGTCCCATTCCTTCTATCAATCGTGTACCGTTCCTTCTATCAATCGTGTCTCGGTCCTTCTATCAATCGTGTCTCGGTCCTTCTATCAACCGTGTCCCGGTCCTTCTATCAATCGTGTCTCCGTCCTTCTATCAATCGTGTCCCATTCCTTCTATCAATCGTGTACCGTTCCTTCTATCAATCGTGTCTCGGTCCTTCTATCAATCGTGTCTCGGTCCTTCTATCAATCGTGTCTCGGTCCTTCTATCAATCGTGTCTCGGTCCTTCTATCAATCGTGTCTCGGTCCTTCTATCAACCGTGTCTCGGTCCTTCTATCAATCGTGTCTCGGTCCTTCTATCAATCGTGTCCCGGTCCTTCTATCAATCGTGTCTCGGTCCTTCTATCAATCGTGTCTCGGTCCTTCTATCAATCGTGTCTCGGTCCTTCTATCAATCGTGTCTCGGTCCTTCTATCAATCGTGTCGCGGTACTTCTATCAATCGTGTCTCGGTCCTTCTATCAATCATGTCTCGGTCCTTCTATCAATCGTGTCTCGGTCCTTCTATCAATCGTGTACCGTTCCTTCTATCAACCGTGTCTCGGTCCTTCTATCAATCGTGTCCCGGTCCTTCTATCAATCGTGTCTCGGTCCTTCTATCAATCGTGTCTCGGTCCTTCTATCAATCGTGTCGCGGTACTTCTATCAATCGTGTCTCGGTCCTTCTATCAATCGTGTCCCGGTCCTTCTATCAATCGTGTCTCGGTCCTTCTATCAATCGTGTCTCGGTCCTTCTATCAATCGTGTCTCGGTCCTTCTATCAATCATGTCTCGGTCCTTCTATCAATCGTGTCTCGGTCCTTCTATCAATCGTGTCCCGGTCCTTCTATCAATCATGTCTCGGTCCTTCTATCAATCATGTCTCGGTCCTTCTATCAATCATGTCTCGGTCCTTCTATCAATCGTGTCTCGGTCCTTCTATCAATCATGTCTCGGTCCTTCTATCAATCGTGTTTCGGTCCTTCTATCAATCATGTCTCGGTCCTTCTATCAATCGTGTCTCGGTCCTTCTATCAATCATGTCTCGGTCCTTCTATCAATCGTGTTTCGGTCCTTCTATCAATCGTGTCTCGGTCCTTCTATCAATCGTGTTTCGGTCCTTCTATCAATCGTGTCTCGGTCCTTCTATCAATCGTGTTTCGGTCCTTCTATCAATCATGTCTCGGTCCTTCTATCAATCGTGTTTCGGTCCTTCTATCAATCGTGTCTCGGTCCTTCTATCAACCGTGTCCCGTTCCTTCTATCAATCGTGTCCCGGTCCTTCTATCAATCATGTCTCGGTCCTTCTATCAATCGTGTCTCGGTCCTTCTGTCAATCGTGTCCCGGTCCTTCTATCAACCGTGTCTCGGTCCTTCTATCAACCGTGTCTCGGTCCTTCTGTCAATCGTGTCCCGGTCCTTCTATCAACCGTGTCTCAGTCCTTCTATCAATCGTGTCTCGGTCCTTCTATCAATCGTGTCTCGGTCCTTCTATCAATCGTGTCTCGGTCCTTCTGTCAATCGTGTCCCGGTCCTTCTATCAACCGTGTCTCGGTCCTTCTATCAATCGTGTCTCGGTCCTTCTATCAATCGTGTCTCGGTCCTTCTATCAATCGTGTCTCGGTCCTTCTATCAATCGTGTCGCGGTACTTCTATCAATCGTGTCTCGGTCCTTCTATCAATCGTGTCTCGGTCCTTCTATCAACCGTGTCCCGTTCCTTCTATCAATCGTGTCTCGGTCCTTCTATCAACCGTGTCTCGGTCCTTCTATCAATCGTGTCCCGGTCCTTCTATCAATCGTGTCTCGGTCCTTCTATCAATCGTGTCTCGGTCCTTCTATCAATCGTGTCCCGGTCCTTCTATCAATCGTGTCTCGGTCCTTCTATCAATCGTGTCTCGGTCCTTCTATCAATCGTGTCTCGGTCCTTCTATCAATCATGTCTCGGTCCTTCTATCAACCGTGTCTCGGTCCTTCTATCAATCGTGTCTCGGTCCTTGTATCAATCGTGTCTCGGTCCTTCTATCAATCGTGTCCTGGTCCTTCTATCAATCGTGTCTCGGTCCTTCTATCAATCGTGTCTCGGTCCTTCTATCAATCGTGTCTCGGTCCTTCTATCAATCGTGTACCGTTCCTTCTATCAATCGTGTCTCGGTCCTTCTGTCAATCGTGTCTCGGTCCTTCTATCAATCGTGTCTCGGTCCTTCTATCAATCGTGTCTCGGTCCTTCTATCAATCGTGTCTCGGTCCTTCTATCAATCGTGTCTCGGTCCTTCTATCATTCATGTACCGTTCCTTCTATCAATCGTGTCTCGGTCCTTCTATCAATCGTGTCTCGGTCCTTCTATCAATCGTGTCTCGGTCCTTCTATCAATCGTGTCTCGGTCCTTCTATCAATCGTGTCTCGGTCCTTCTATCAATCGTATCTCGGTCCTTCTATCATTCATGTACCTTTCCTTCTGTCAATCGTGTCTCGATCCTTCTATCAATCGTGTCCTGGTCCTTCTATCAATCGTGTCCCGGTCCTTCTATCAATCGTGTCTCGGTCCTTCTATCATTCATGTACCGTTCCTTCGATCTATCGTGTCTCGGTCCTTCTATCAATCGTGTCTCGGTCCTTCTATGAATCGTGTCTCGGTCCTTCTATCAATCGTGTCCCGGTCCTTCTATCAATCGTGTCTCGGACCTTCTATCAATCGTGTCTCGGTCCTTCTATCAATCGTGTCTCGGTCCTTCTATCAATCGTGTCTCGGTCCTTCTATCAATCGTGTCTCGGTCCTTCTATCAATCGTGTCTCGGTCCTTCTATCAATTGTGTCCCGGTCCTTCTATCAATCGTGTCTCGGTCCTTCTATCAATCGTGTCTCGGTCCTTCTATCAATCGTATCCCGTTCCTTCTATCAATCGTGTCTCGGTCCTTCTATCAATCGTGTCTCGGTCCTTCTGTCAATCGTGTCTCGGTCCTTCTATCAATCGTGTCTCGGTCCTTCTATCAACCGTGTCTCCGTCCTTCTATCAATCGTGTCTCGGTCCTTCTATCAATCGTGTCCTGGTCCTTCTGTCAATCGTGTCTCGGTCCTTCTATCAATCGTGTCTCGGTCCTTCTATCAATCGTGTCCTGGTCCTTCTGTCAATCGTGTCTCGGTCCTTCTATCAATCGTGTCTCGGTCCTTCTATCAATCGTGTCCTGGTCCTTCTATCAATCGTGTCTCGGTCCTTCTATCAATCGTATCCCGTTCCTTCTATCAATCGTGTCTCGGTCCTTCTATCAATAGTGTCTCGGTCCTTCTATCAATAGTGTCTCGGTCCTTCTATCAATCGTGTCTTGGTCCTTCTATCAACCGTGTCTCGGTCCTTCTATCAATCGTGTCTCGGTCCTTCTATCAATCGTGTCCCGGTCCTTCTATCAACCGTGTCTCGGTCCTTCTATCAATCGTGTCTCGGTCCTTCTATCAATCGTGTCCCGGTCCTTCTATCAATCGTGTCTCGGTCCTTCTATCAATCGTGTCCCGGTCCTTCTATCAATCGTGTCTCGGTCCTTCTATCAATCGTGTCTCGGTCCTTCTATCAATCGTGTCTCGGTACTTCTATCAATCGTATCCCGTTCCTTCTATCAATCGTGTCCCGGTCCTTCTATCAATCGTGTCTCGGTCCTTCTATCAATCGTATCCCGTTCCTTCTATCAATCGTGTCTCGGTCCTTCTATCAATCGTGTCTCGGTCCTTCTATCAATCGTGTCTCGGTCCTTCTATCAATCGTGTCTCGGTCCTTCTATCAATCATGTCTCGGTCCTTCTATCAACCGTGTCTCGGTCCTTCTATCAATCGTGTCTCGGTCCTTGTATCAATCGTGTCTCGGTCCTTCTATCAATCGTGTCCTGGTCCTTCTATCAATCGTGTCTCGGTCCTTCTATCAATCGTGTCTCGGTCCTTCTATCAATCGTGTCTCGGTCCTTCTATCAATCGTGTACCGTTCCTTCTATCAATCGTGTCTCGGTCCTTCTGTCAATCGTGTCTCGGTCCTTCTATCAATCGTGTCTCGGTCCTTCTATCAATCGTGTCTCGGTCCTTCTATCAATCGTGTCTCGGTCCTTCTATCAATCGTGTCTCGGTCCTTCTATCATTCATGTACCGTTCCTTCTATCAATCGTGTCTCGGTCCTTCTATCAATCGTGTCTCGGTCCTTCTATCAATCGTGTCTCGGTCCTTCTATCAATCGTGTCTCGGTCCTTCTATCAATCGTATCTCGGTCCTTCTATCATTCATGTACCTTTCCTTCTGTCAATCGTGTCTCGATCCTTCTATCAATCGTGTCCTGGTCCTTCTATCAATCGTGTCCCGGTCCTTCTATCAATCGTGTCTCGGTCCTTCTATCATTCATGTACCGTTCCTTCGATCTATCGTGTCTCGGTCCTTCTATCAATCGTGTCTCGGTCCTTCTATGAATCGTGTCTCGGTCCTTCTATCAATCGTGTCCCGGTCCTTCTATCAATCGTGTCTCGGACCTTCTATCAATCGTGTCTCGGTCCTTCTATCAATCGTGTCTCGGTCCTTCTATCAATCGTGTCTCGGTCCTTCTATCAATCGTGTCTCGGTCCTTCTATCAATCGTGTCTCGGTCCTTCTATCAATTGTGTCCCGGTCCTTCTATCAATCGTGTCTCGGTCCTTCTATCAATCGTGTCTCGGTCCTTCTATCAATCGTATCCCGTTCCTTCTATCAATCGTGTCCCGGTCCTTCTATCAATCGTGTCTCGGTCCTTCTATCAATCGTGTCTCGGTCCTTCTATCAATTGTGTCCCGGTCCTTCTATCAATCGTGTCTCGGTCCTTCTATCAATCGTGTCCCGGTCCTTCTATCAATCGTGTCTCGGACCTTCTATCAATCGTGTCTCGGTCCTTCTATCAATCGTGTCTCGGTCCTTCTATCAATCGTGTCTCGGTCCTTCTATCAATCGTGTCTCGGTCCTTCTGTCAATCGTGTCTCGGTCCTTCTATCAATCGTGTCTCGGTCCTTCTATCAACCGTGTCTCCGTCCTTCTATCAATCGTGTCTCGGTCCTTCTATCAATCGTGTCCTGGTCCTTCTGTCAATCGTGTCTCGGTCCTTCTATCAATCGTGTCCTGGTCCTTCTGTCAATCGTGTCTCGGTCCTTCTATCAATCGTGTCTCGGTCCTTCTATCAATCGTATCCCGTTCCTTCTATCAATCGTGTCTCCGTCCTTCTATCAATCGTGTCCTGGTCCTTCTGTCAATCGTGTCTCGGTCCTTCTATCAATCGTGTCTCGGTCCTTCTATCAATCGTGTCCTGGTCCTTCTGTCAATCGTGTCTCGGTCCTTCTATCAATCGTGTCTCGGTCCTTCTATCAATCGTATCCCGTTCCTTCTATCAATCGTGTCTCGGTCCTTCTATCAATCGTGTCCTGGTCCTTCTGTCAATCGTGTCTCGGTCCTTCTATCAATCGTGTCTCGGTCCTTCTATCAATCGTGTCTCGGTCCTTCTATCAATCGTGTCCTGGTCCTTCTATCAATCGTATCCCGTTCCTTCTATCAATCGTGTCTCGGTCCTTCTATCAATCGTGTCTCGGTCCTTCTATCAATCGTGTCCTGGTCCTTCTATCAATCGTATCCCGTTCCTTCTATCAATCGTGTCTCGGTCCTTCTATCAACCGTGTCTCGGTCCTTCTATCAATCGTGTCTCGGTCCTTCTATCAATCGTGTCTCGGTCCTTCTATCAACCGTGTCTCGGTCCTTCTATCAATCGTGTCCTGGTCCTTCTATCAATCGTATCCCGTTCCTTTTATCAATCGTGTCTCGGTCCTTCTATCAATCGTGTCCTGGTCCTTCTATCAATCGTATCCCGTTCCTTCTATCAACCGTGTCTCGGTCCTTCTATCAATCGTGTCCTGGTCCTTCTGTCAATCGTGTCTCGGTCCTTCTATCAATCGTGTCTCGGTCCTTCTATCAATCGTATCCCGTTCCTTCTATCAATCGTGTCTCGGTCCTTCTATCAATCGTGTCCTGGTCCTTCTATCAATCGTATCCCGTTCCTTCTATCAATCGTGTCTCGGTCCTTCTATCAACCGTGTCTCGGTCCTTCTATCAATCGTGTCCTGGTCCTTCTGTCAATCGTGTCTCGGTCCTTCTATCAATCGTGTCTCGGTCCTTCTATCAATCGTATCCCGTTCCTTCTATCAATCGTGTCTCGGTCCTTCTATCAATCGTGTCCTGGTCCTTCTATCAATCGTATCCCGTTCCTTCTATCAATCGTGTCTCGGTCCTTCTATCAATCGTGTCTCGGTCCTTCTATCAATCGTGTCCTGGTCCTTCTATCAATCGTATCCCGTTCCTTCTATCAATCGTGTCTCGGTCCTTCTATCAACCGTGTCTCGGTCCTTCTATCAATCGTGTCTCGGTCCTTCTATCAATCGTGTCTCGGTCCTTCTATCAACCGTGTCTCGGTCCTTCTATCAATCGTGTCTCCGTCCTTCTATCAATCGTGTCTCGGTCCTTCTATCAATCGTGTACCGTTCCTTCTATCAATCGTGTCTCGGTCCTTCTATCAATCGTGTCCTGGTCCTTCTATCAATCGTATCCCGTTCCTTCTATCAATCGTGTCTCGGTCCTTCTATCAATCGTGTCCCGGTCCTTCTATCAATCGTGTCTCGGTCCTTCTATCAATCGTGTCTCGGTCCTTCTATCAATCGTGTCCCGTTCCTTCTATAAATCGTGTCCCGGTCCTTCTATCAATCGTGTCTCGGTCCTTCTATCAATCGTGTCTCGGTCCTTCTATCAATCGTGTCCCGTTCCTTCTATAAATCGTGTCCCGGTCCTTCTATCAATCGTGTCTCGGTCCTTCTATCAATCGTGTCTCGGTCCTTCTATCAATCGTGTCTCGGTCCTTCTATCAATCGTGTCTCCGTCCTTCTATCAATCGTGTCTCGGTCCTTCTATCAATCGTGTACCGTTCCTTCTATCAATCGTGTCTCGGTCCTTCTATCAATCGTGTCCTGGTCCTTCTATCAATCGTATCCCGTTCCTTCTATCAATCGTGTCTCGGTCCTTCTATCAATCGTGTCCCGGTCCTTCTATCAATCGTGTCTCGGTCCTTCTATCAATCGTGTCCCGTTCCTTCTATAAATCGTGTCCCGGTCCTTCTATCAATCGTGTCTCGGTCCTTCTATCAATCGTGTCTCGGTCCTTCTATCAATCGTGTCCCGTTCCTTCTATAAATCGTGTCCCGGTCCTTCTATCAATCGTGTCCCGTTCCTTCTATCAATCGTGTCCCGGTCCTTCTATCAATCGTGTCTCGGTCCTTCTATCAATCCTGTCCCGGTCCTTCAATCAATCGTGTCCCGTTCCTTCTATCAATCGTGTCTCGGTCCTTCTATCAATCGTGTCTCGGTCCTTCTATCAATCGTGTCCCGTTCCTTCTATCAATCGTGTCCCGGTCCTTCTATCAATCGTGTCCCGGTCCTTCTATCAATCGTGTCCCGGTCCTTCTATCAATCGTGTCTCGGTCCTTCTATCAATCGTGTCCCGGTCCTTCTATCAATCGTGTCTCGGTCCTTCTATCAATCGTGTCTCGGTCCTTCTATCAACCGTGTCTCGGTCCTTCTATCAATCGTGTCCCGGTCCTTCTATCAATCGTGTCTCGGTCCTTCTATCAATCGTGTCTCGGTCCTTCTATCAACCGTGTCTCGGTCCTTCTATCAATCGTGTCCCGGTCCTTCTATCAATCGTGTCTCGGTCCTTCTATCAATCGTATCCCGTTCCTTCTATCAATCGTGTCTCGGTCCTTCTATCAATCGTGTCTCGGTCCTTCTATCAATCGTGTCTCGGTCCTTCTATCAATCGTGTACCGTTCCTTCTATCAATCGTGTCTCGGTCCTTCTATCAATCGTGTCTCGGTCCTTCTATCAACCGTGTCTCGGTCCTTCTATCAATCGTGTCCCGGTCCTTCTATCAATCGTGTCTCGGTCCTTCTATCAATCGTATCCCGTTCCTTCTATCAATTGTGTCCCGGTCCTTCTATCAATCGTGTCTCGGTCCTTCTATCAATCGTGTCTCGGTCCTTCGATCAATCGTGTCTCGGTCCTTCTATCAATCGTGTCTCCGTCCTTCTATCAATCGTGTCTCGGTCCTTCTATCAATCGTGTCTCGGTCCTTCTATCAATCGTGTCTCGTTCCTTCTATCAATCGTGTCTCGGTCCTTCTATCAATCGTGTCTCGGTCCTTCTATCAATCGTATCCCGTTCCTTCTATCAATCGTGTCTCGGTCCTTCTATCAATCGTGTCTCGGTCCTTCTATCAATCGTGTCTCGGTCCTTCTATCAATCGTGTCTCGGTCCTTCTATCAATCGTGTCCCGGTCCTTCTATCAATCGTGTCTCGGTCCTTCTATCAATCGTGTCCCGGTCCTTCTATCAATCGTGTCTCGGTCCTTCTATCAATCGTATCCCGTTCCTTCTATCAATCGTGTCCCGGTCCTTCTATCAATCGTGTCCCGGTCCTTCTATCAATCGTGTCTCGGTCCTTCTATCAATCGTGTCTCGGTCCTTCTATCAATCGTATCCCGTTCCTTCTATCAATCGTGTCCCGGTCCTTCTATCAATCGTGTCTCGGTCCTTCTATCAATCGTATCCCGTTCCTTCTATCAATCGTGTCCCGGTCCTTCTATCAATCGTGTCCCGGTCCTTCTATCAATCGTGTCCCGGTCCTTCTATCAATCGTGTCTCGGTCCTTCTATCAATCGTGTCTCGGTCCTTCTATCAATCGTGTCTCGGTCCTTCTATCAATCGTGTCCCGGTCCTTCTATCAATCGTGTCTCGGTCCTTCTATCAATCGTGTCTCGGTCCTTCCATCAATCGTGTCTCGGTCCTTCTATCAATCGTGTACCGTTCCTTCTATCAATCGTGTCCCAGTCCTTCTATCAATCGTGTCTCGGTCCTTCTATCAATCGTGTCCCGGTCCTTCTATCAACCGTGTCTCGGTCCTTCTATCAATCGTGTCTCGGTCCTTCTATCAATCGTGTACCGTTCCTTCGATCAATCGTGTCTCGGTCCTTCTATCAATCGTGTCTCGGTCCTTCTATCAATCGTGTCTCGGTCCTTCTATCAATCGTGTCTCGGTCCTTCTATCAATCGTGTCTCGTTCCTTCTATCAATCGTATCCCGTTCCTTCTATCAATCGTGTCTCCGTCCTTCTATCAATCGTGTCCCGTTCCTTCTATCAATCGTGTCTCGGTCCTTCTATCAACCGTGTCTCGGTCCTTCTATCAATCGTGTACCGTTCCTTCTATCAATCGTGTCTCGGTCCTTCTATCAATCGTGTCTCGGTCCTTCTATCAATCGTGTCTCGGTCCTTCTATCAATCGTATCCCGTTCCTTCTATCAATCGTGTCTCCGTCCTTCTATCAATCGTGTCTCGGTCCTTCTATCAATCGTGTCCTGGTCCTTCTGTCAATCGTGTCTCGGTCCTTCCATCAATCGTGTCTCGGTCCTTCTATCAATCGTGTCCCGGTCCTTCTATCAATCGTGTCCCGGTCCATCTATCAACCGTGTCTCGGTCCTTCTATCAATCGTGTCTCGGTCCTTCTATCAATCGTGTACCGTTCCTTCGATCAATCGTGTCTCGGTCCTTCTATCAATCGTGTCTCGGTCCTTCTATCAATCGTGTCTCGTTCCTTCTGTCAATCGTGTCTCCGTCCTTCTATCAATCGTGTCCCGGTCCTTCTATCAATCGTGTCCCGGTCCTTCTATCAACCGTGTCTCGGTCCTTCTATCAATCGTGTCTCCGTCCTTCTATCAATCCTGTCCCGGTCCTTCAATCAATCGTGTCTCGGTCCTTCTATCAATCGTGTCTCGGTCCTTCTATCAATCGTGTCCCGGTCCTTCTATCAATCGTGTCCCGGTCCTTCTACCAATCGTGTCTCGGTCCTTCTTTCAATTGTGTCCTGGACCTTCCATCAATCGTGTACCGTTCCTTCGATCAACCGTGTCTCGGTCCTTCTATCAATCGTGTCTCGGTCCTTCTATCAATCGTGTCTCGGTCCTTCTATCAATCGTGTCCCGGTCCTTCTACCAATCGTGTCTCGGTCCTTCTTTCAATTGTGTCCTGGACCTTCCATCAATCGTGTACCGTTCCTTCTATCAATCGTGTCTCGGTCCTTCTATCAATCGTGTCTCGGTCCTTCTATCAATCGTGTACCGTTCCTTCTATCAATCGTGTCTCGGTCCTTCTATCAATCGTGTCTCGGACCTTCCATCAATCGTGTACCGTTCCTTCTATCAATCGTGTCTCGGTCCTTCTATCAATCGTGTCTCGGTCCTTCTATCAATCGTGTCTCGGTCCTTCTATCAATCGTGTCCCGGTCCTTCTATCAATCGTGTCTCGGTCCTTCTATCAATCGTGTCTCGGTCCTTCTATCAATCGTGTACCGTTCCTTCTATCAATCGTGTCTCGGTCCTTCTATCAATCGTGTCTCGGTCCTTCTATCAATCGTGTCTCGGTCCTTCTATCAATCGTGTACCGTTCCTTCTATCAATCGTGTCTCGGTCCTTCTATCAATCGTGTCTCGGTCCTTCCATCAACTGTGTCTCGGTCCTTCTATCAATCGTATCTCGGTCCTTCTATCAATCGTGTACCGTTCCTTCTATCAATCGTGTCTCGGTCCTTCTATCAATCGTGTATCGGTCCTTCTATCAATCGTGTCTCGGTCCTTCTATCAACCGTGTCTCGGTCCTTCTATCAACCGTGTCTCGGTCCTTCTATCAATCGTGTCCCGGTCCTTCTATCAATCGTGTCTCGGTCCTTCTATCAATCGTGTCTCGGTCCTTCTATCAACCGTGTCTCGGTCCTTCTATCAATCGTGTCCCGGTCCTTCTATCAATCGTGTCTCGGTCCTTCTATCAATCGTGTCTCGGTCCTTCTATCAATTGTGTCCCGTTCCTTCTATCAATCGTGTCTCGGTCCTTCTATCAATCGTGTCCCGTTCCTTCTATCAATCGTGTCTCGGTCCTTCTATCAATCATGTCCCGGTCCTTCTATCAATCGTGTCTCGGTCCTTCTATCAATCGTGTCTCCGTCCTTCTATCAATCGTGTCCCGGTCCTTCTATCAATCGTGTCTCGGTCCTTCGATCAATCGTGTCTCGGTCCTTCTATCAATCGTGTACTGTTCCTTCTATCAATCGTGTCTCGGTCCTTCTATCAATCGTGTCTCGGTCCTTCTATCAATCGTGTCTCGGTCCTTCTGTCAATCGTGTACCGTTCCTTCTATCAATCGTTTTTGGTCCTTCTATCAATCGTGTCTCGGTCCTTCTATCAATCGTGTCTCGGTCCTTCTATCAATCGTGTACCGTTCCTTCTATCAATCGTGTCTCGGTCCTTCTATCAATCGTGTCTCGGTCCTCCTATCAACCGTGTCTCGGTCCTTCTATCAATCGTGTCTCGGTCCTTCTATCAATCGTGTCTCGGTCCTTCTATCAATCGTGTACCGTTCCTTCTATCAATCGTGTCTCGGTCCTTCTATCAACCGTGTCTCGGTCCTTCTATCAATCGTGTCCCGGTCCTTCTACCAATCGTGTCTCGGTCCTTCTATCAATCGTGTCCTGGTCCTTCTATCAATCGTGTCTCGGTCCTTCGATCAATCGTGTCTCGGTCCTCCTATCAACCGTGTCTCGGTCCTTCTATCAATCGTGTCCTGGTCCTTCTATCAATCGTGTCTCGGTCCTTCGATCAATCGTGTCCCGGTCCTTCTATCAATCGTGTCCCGGTCCTTCTATCAACCGTGTCTCGGTCCTTCTATCAATCGTGTCTCGGTCCTTCTATCAATCGTGTACCGTTCCTTCGATCAATCGTGTCTCGGTCCTTCTATCAATCGTGTCTCGGTCCTTCTATCAATCGTGTCTCGGTCCTTCTATCAATCGTGTCTCGGTCCTTCTATCAATCGTGTCTCGTTCCTTCTATCAATCGTGTCTCCGTCCTTCTATCAATCGTGTCCCGGTCCTTCTATCAATCGTGTCCCGGTCCTTCTATCAACCGTGTCTCGGTCCTTCTATCAATCGTGTCTCGGTCCTTCTATCAATCGTGTCCCGGTCCTTCTATCAATCGTGTCTCGGTCCTTCTTTCAATTGTGTCCTGGACCTTCCATCAATCGTGTACCGTTCCTTCGATCAACCGTGTCTCGGTCCTTCTATCAATCGTGTCTCCGTCCTTCTATCAATCCTGTCCCGGTCCTTCAATCAATCGTGTCCCGGTCCTTCTATCAATCGTGTCTCGGTCCTTCTATCAATCGTGTCTCGGTCCTTCTATCAATCGTGTCCCGGTCCTTCTATCAATCGTGTCCCGGTCCTTCTACCAATCGTGTCTCGGTCCTTCTTTCAATTGTGTCCTGGACCTTCCATCAATCGTGTACCGTTCCTTCGATCAACCGTGTCTCGGTCCTTCTATCAATCGTGTCTCGGTCCTTCTATCAATCGTGTCTCGGTCCTTCTATCAATCGTGTCCCGGTCCTTCTACCAATCGTGTCTCGGTCCTTCTTTCAATTGTGTCCTGGACCTTCCATCAATCGTGTACCGTTCCTTCTATCAATCGTGTCTCGGTCCTTCTATCAATCGTGTCTCGGTCCTTCTATCAATCGTGTCTCGGTCCTTCTATCAATCGTGTCTCGGTCCTTCTATCAATCGTGTACCGTTCCTTCTATCAATCGTGTCTCGGTCCTTCTATCAATCGTGTCTCGGACCTTCCATCAATCGTGTACCGTTCCTTCTATCAATCGTGTCTCGGTCCTTCTATCAATCGTGTCTCGGTCCTTCTATCAATCGTGTCTCGGTCCTTCTATCAATCGTGTCCCGGTCCTTCTATCAATCGTGTCTCGGTCCTTCTATCAATCGTGTCTCGGTCCTCCTATCAACCGTGTCTCGGTCCTTCTATCAATCGTGTCCCGGTCCTTCTATCAACCGTGTCTCGGTCCTTCTATCAATCGTATCTCGGTCCTTCTATCAATCGTGTACCGTTCCTTCTATCAATCGTGTCTCGGTCCTTCTATCAATCGTGTATCGGTCCTTCTATCAATCGTGTCTCGGTCCTTCTATCAACCGTGTCTCGGTCCTTCTATCAATCGTATCTCGGTCCTTCTATCAATCGTGTACCGTTCCTTCTATCAATCGTGTCTCGGTCCTTCTATCAATCGTGTATCGGTCCTTCTATCAATCGTGTCTCGGTACTTCTATCAATCGTGTCCCGTTCCTTCTATCAATCGTGTCTCGGTCCTTCTATCAATCATGTCCCGGTCCTTCTATCAATCGTGTCTCGGTCCTTCTATCAATCGTGTCTCGGTCCTTCTATCAATCGTGTCCCGGTCCTTCTATCAATCGTGTCTCGGTCCTTCTATCAATCGTGTCTCCGTCCTTCTATCAATCATGTCCCGGTCCTTCTATCAATCGTGTCCCGGTCCTTCTATCAATCGTGTCTCGGTCCTTCGATCAATCGTGTCTCGGTCCTTCTATCAATCGTGTACTGTTCCTTCTATCAATCGTGTCTCGGTCCTTCTATCAATCGTGTCTCGGTCCTTCTATCAACCGTGTCTCGGTCCTTCTATCAATCGTGTCTCGGTCCTTCTATCAACCGTGTCTCGGTCCTTCTATCAATCGTATCTCGGTCCTTCTATCAATCGTGTCTCGGTCCTTCTATCAATCGTGTCTCGGTCCTTCTATCAATCGTGTACCGTTCCTTCTATCAATCGTTTTTGGTCCTTCTATCAATCGTGTCTCGGTCCTTCTATCAATCGTGTCTCGGTCCTTCTATCAATCGTGTACCGTTCCTTCTATCAATCGTGTCTCGGTCCTTCTATCAATCGTGTCTCGGTCCTTCTATCAATCGTGTCCCGGTCCTTCTATCAACCGTGTCTCGGTCCTTCTATCAACCGTGTCTCGGTCCTTCTATCAATCGTGTCCCGGTCCTTCTACCAATCGTGTCTCGGTCCTTCTATCAATCGTGTCCTGGTCCTTCTATCAATCGTGTCTCGGTCCTTCGATCAATCGTGTCTCGGTCCTCCTATCAACCGTGTCCTGGTCCTTCTATCAATCGTGTCTCGGTCCTTCGATCAATCGTGTCCTGGTCCTTCTATCAATCGTGTCTCGGTCCTTCGATCAATCGTGTCTCCGTCCTTCTATCAATCGTGTCTCGGTCCTTCTATCAATCGTGTCCCGGTCCTTCTATCAACCGTGTCTCGGTCCTTCTACCAATCGTGTCTCGGTCCTTCTATCAATCGTGTCCTGGTCCTTCTATCAATCGTGTCTCGGTCCTTCTATCAATCGTGTCTCGGTCCTTCTATCAATCGTGTCTCGGTCCTTCTATCATTCATGTACCGTTCCTTATATCAATCGTGTCTCGGTCCTTCTATCAATCGTGTCTCGGTCCTTCTATCAATCGTGTCTCGGTCCTTCTATCAATCGTGTCTCGGTCCTTCTATCAATCGTGTCTCGGTCCTTCTATCAATCGTGTCTCGGTCCTTCTATCAATCGTGTCTCGGTCCTTCTATGAATCGTGTCTCGGTCCTTCTATCAATCGTGTACCGTTCCTTCTATCAATCGTGTCCCGGTCCTTCTATCAATCGTGTCTCGGACCTTCTATCAATCGTGTCTCGGTCCTTCTATCAATCGTGTCTCGGTCCTTCTATCATTCATGTACCATTCCTTCTATCAATCGTGTACCGTTCCTTCTATCAATCGTGTCTCGGTCCTTCTATGAATCGTGTCTCGGTCCTTCTATCAATCGTGTACCGTTCCTTCTATCAACCGTGTCTCGGTCCTTCTATCAATCGTGTCTCGGTCCTTCTTTCAATCGTGTCTCGGTCCTTCTATCAATCGTGTCTCCGTCCTTCTATCAATCGTGTCTCGGTCCTTCTTTCAATCGTGTCTCGGTCCTTCTATCAATCGTGTACCGTTCCTTCTATCAATCGTGTCTCGGTCCTTCTATCAATCGTGTCTCGGTCCTTCTATCAATCGTGTCTCGGTCCTTCTATCAATCGTGTACCGTTCCTTCTATCAATCGTGTCTCGGTCCTTCTATCAATCGTGTCTCGGTCCTTCTATCAATCGTGTCCCGTTCCTTCTATCAATCGTGTCTCGGTCCTTCTATCAATCGTGTCCCGGTCCTTCCATCAACTGTGTCTCGGTCCTTCTATCAATCGTATCTCGGTCCTTCTATCAATCGTGTACCGTTCCTTCTATCAATCGTGTCTCGGTCCTTCTATCAATCGTGTATCGGTCCTTCTATCAATCGTGTCCCGGTCCTTCTATCAATCGTGTCCCGGTCCTTCTATCAATCGTGTCTCGGTCCTTCTATCAATCGTGTCTCGGTCCTTCTATCAATCGTGTCTCGGTCCTTCTATCAATCGTGTCTCGGTCCTTCTATCAATCGTGTCTCGGTCCTTCCATCAACTGTGTCTCGGTCCTTCTATCAATCGTATCTCGGTCCTTCTATCAATCGTGTACCGTTCCTTCTATCAATCGTGTCTCGGTCCTTCTATCAATCGTGTATCGGTCCTTCTATCAATCGTGTCTCGGTCCTTCTATCAACCGTGTCTCGGTCCTTCTATCAACCGTGTCTCGGTACTTCTATCAATCGTGTCCCGTTCCTTCTATCAATCGTGTCTCCGTCCTTCTATCAATCGTGTCCCGGTCCTTCTATCAATCGTGTCTCGGACCTTCTATCAATCGTGTCTCGGTCCTTCTATCAATCGTGTCTCGGTCCTTCTATCATTCATGTACCATTCCTTCTATCAATCGTGTACCGTTCCTTCTATCAATCGTGTCTCGGTCCTTCTATGAATCGTGTCTCGGTCATTCTATCAATCGTGTCTCGGTCCTTCTATCAATCGTGTCTCGGTCCTTCTATCAATCGTGTACCGTTCCTTCTATCAATCGTGTCTCGGTCCTTCTATCAATCGTGTCTCGGTCCTTCTATCAATCGTGTCCCGTTCCTTCTATCAATCGTGTCTCGGACCTTCTATCAATCGTGTCTCGGTCCTTCTATCAATCGTGTCTCGGTCCTTCTATCAATTGTGTCTCGGTCCTTCTATCAATCGTGTACCGTTCCTTCTATCAATCGTGTCTCCGTCCTTCTATCAATCGTGTCTCGGTCCTTCTTTCAATCGTGTCTCGGTCCTTCTATCAACCGTGTCTCGGTCCTTCCATCAATCGTGTCTCGGTCCTTCTATCAATCGTGTCTCCGTCCTTCTACCAATCGTGTCTCCGTCCTTCTATCAATCGTGTCCCGGTCCTTCTATCAATCGTGTACCGTTCCTTCTATCAATCGTGTCTCGGTCCTTCTATCAATCGTGTACCGTTCCTTCTATCAATCGTGTCTCGGTCCTTCTATCAATCGTGTCCCGGTCCTTCTATCAATCGTGTCTCGTTCCTTCTATCAATCGTGTACCGTTCCTTCTATCAATCGTGTCTCGGTCCTTCTATCAATCGTGTACCGTTCCTTCTATCAATCGTGTCTCGGTCCTTCTATCAATCGTGTCCCGGTCCTTCTATCAATCGTGTCCCGTTCCTTCTATCAATCGTGTCTCGGTCCTTCTATCAATCGTGTCTCGGTCCTTCTATCAATCGTGTACCGTTCCTTCTATCAATCGTGTCTCGGTCCTTCTATCAATCGTGTACCGTTCCTTCTATCAATCGTGTCTCGGTCCTTCTATCAATCGTGTCCCGGTCCTTCTATCAATCGTGTCCCGTTCCTTCTATCAATCGTGTCTCGGTCCTTCTATCAATCGTGTCTCGGTCCTTCTATCAATCGTGTCTCGGTCCTTCTATCATACGTGTACCGTTCCTTCTATCAATCGTGTCTCGGTCCTTCTATCAATCGTGTCTCGGTCCTTCTATCAATCGTGTCTCCGTCCTTCTATCAATCGTGTCCCGGTCCTTCTATCAATTGTGTCTCGGTCCTTCTATCAATCGTGTACCGTTCCTTCTATCAACCGTGTCTCGGTCCTTCTATCAATTGTGTCTCGGTCCTTCTATCAATCGTGTACCGTTCCTTCTATCAATCGTGTCTCCGTCCTTCTACCATTCGTGTCTCGGTCCTTCTATCAATCGTGTCCCGGTCCTTCTATCAACCGTGTCTCGGTCCTTCCATCAATCGTGTCTCGGTCCTTCTATCAATCGTGTCTCGGTCCTTCTATCAATCGTGTCTCGGTCCTTCGATCAATCGTGTCTCGGTCCTTCTATCAATCGTGTCTCCGTCCTTCTATCAATCGTGTCTCGGTCCTTCTATCAATCGTGTCCCGTTCCTTCTACCAATCGTGTCTCGGTCCTTCTATCAATCGTGTCCCGGTCCTTCTATCAATCGTGTCCCGTTCCTTCTATCAATCGTGTCCCGGTCCTTCTATCAACCGTGTCTCGGTCCTTCTATCAATCGTGTCTCGGTCCTTCTATCAATCGTGTACCGTTCCTTCGATCAATCGTGTCTCGGTCCTTCTATCAATCGTGTCTCGGTCCTTCTATCAATCGTGTCTCGGTCCTTCTATCAATCGTGTACCGTTCCTTCTATCAATCGTGTCTCGGTCCTTCTATCAATCGTGTCTCGGTCCTTCTATCAATCGTGTCTCGGTCCTTCTATCAATCGTGTACCGTTCCTTCGATCAATCGTGTCTCGGTCCTTCTATCAATCGTGTCTCGGTCCTTCTATCAATCGTGTCTCGGTCCTTCTATCAATCGTGTCTCGGTCCTTCTATCAATCGTGTCTCGGTCCTTCTATCAATCGTGTCCCGGTCCTTCTATCAATCGTGTCCCGTTCCTTCTATCAATCGTGTCTCGGTCCTTCTATCAATCGTGTCTCGGTCCTTCTATCAATCGTGTCCCATTCCTTCTATCAACCGTGTCTCGGTCCTTCGATCAATCGTGTCTCGGTCCTTCTATCAATCGTGTCTCGGTCCTTCTATCAATCGTGTCTCGGTCCTTCTATCAATCGTGTCCCGTTCCTTCTATCAATCGTGTCCCATTCCTTCTATCAACCGTGTCTCGGTCCTTCGATCAATCGTGTCTCGGTCCTTCTATCAATCGTGTCTCGGTCCTTCTATCAATCGTGTCTCGGTCCTTCTATCAATCGTGTCTCGGTCCTTCTATCAATCGTGTCTCGGTCCTTCTATCAACCGTGTCTCGGTCCTTCTATCAACCGTGTCTCGGTCCTTCTATCAATCGTGTCTCGGTCCTTCTATCAATCGTGTCTCGGTCCTTCTATCAATCGTGTCTCGGTCCTTCTATCAATCGTGTCTCGGTCCTTCTATCAATCGTGTCCCGTTCCTTCTATCAATCGTGTCCCATTCCTTCTATCAATCGTGTCTCGGTCCTTCTATCAATCGTGTCTCGGTCCTTCTATCAATCGTGTCTCGGTCCTTCTATCAATCGTGTCCCGTTCCTTCTATCAATCGTGTCCCATTCCTTCTATCAATCGTGTCTCGGTCCTTCTATCAATCGTGTCTCGGTCCTTCTATCAATCGTGTCCCGTTCCTTCTATCAATCGTGTCCCATTCCTTCTATCAACCGTGTCTCGGTCCTTCGATCAATCGTGTCTCGGTCCTTCTATCAATCGTGTCTCGGTCCTTCTATCAATCGTGTCTCGGTCCTTCTATCAATCGTGTCTCGGTCCTTCTATCAATCGTGTCTCGGTCCTTCTATCAACCGTGTCTCGGTCCTTCTATCAACCGTGTCTCGGTCCTTCTATCAATCGTGTCTCGGTCCTTCTATCAATCGTGTCTCGGTCCTTCTATCAATCGTGTCTCGGTCCTTCTATCAACCGTGTCTCGGTCCTTCTATCAATCGTGTCCCGTTCCTTCTATCAATCGTGTCCCATTCCTTCTATCAACCGTGTCTCGGTCCTTCTATCAATCGTGTCTCGGTCCTTCTATCAATCGTGTCTCGGTCCTTCAATCAATCGTGTCCTGGTCCTTCTATCATTCATGTACCGTTCCTTCTATCAATCGTGTCTCGGTCCTTCTATCAACCGTGTCTCGGTCCTTCTATCAATCGTGTCCCGTTCCTTCTATCAATCGTGTCCCATTCCTTCTATCAACCGTGTCTCGGTCCTTCTATCAATCGTGTCTCGGTCCTTCTATCAATCGTGTCTCGGTCCTTCAATCAATCGTGTCCTGGTCCTTCTATCATTCATGTACCGTTCCTTCTATCAATCGTGTCCCATTCCTTCTATCAATCGTGTCTCGGTCCTTCTATCAATGGTGTCTCGGTCCTTCTATCAATCGTGTCTCGGTCCTTCTATCAATCGTGTCTCGGTCCTTCGATCAATCGTGTCTCGGTCCTTCTATCAATCGTGTCTCGGTCCTTCTATCAATCGTGTCTCGGTCCTTCTATCAATCGTGTCTCGGTCCTTCTATCAATCGTGTCTCGGTCCTTCTATCAATCGTGTCCCGGTCCTTCTATCAATCGTGTCCCATTCCTTCTATCAACCGTGTCTCGGTCCTTCTATCAATCGTGTCCCATTCCTTCTATCAACCGTGTCTCGGTCCTTCAATCAATCGTGTCTCGGTCCTTCTATCATTCATGTACCGTTCCTTCGATCAATCGTGTCTCGGTCCTTCTATCAATCGTGTCTCGGTCCTTCAATCAATCGTGTCTCGGTCCTTCTATCATTCATGTACCGTTCCTTCGATCAATCGTGTCTCGGTCCTTCTATCAATCGTGTCTCGGTCCTTCTATCAATCGTGTCTCGGTCCTTCTATCAATCGTGTCCCATTCCTTCTATCAACCGTGTCTCGGTCCTTCGATCAATCGTGTCTCGGTCCTTCTATCAATCGTGTCTCGGTCCTTCTATCAATCGTGTCCCGGTCCTTCGATCAATCGTGTCTCGGTCCTTCTATCAATCGTGTCTCGGTCCTTCTATCAATCGTGTCCCGGTCCTTCTATCAATCGTGTCCCGGTCCTTCTATCAATCGTGTCTCGGTCCTTCTATCAATCGTGTCTCGGTCCTTCTATCAATCGTGTACCGTTCCTTCTATCAATCGTGTCTCGGTCCTTCTATCAATCGTGTACCGTTCCTTCTATCAATCGTGTCTCGGTCCTTCTATCAATCGTGTCCCGGTCCTTCTATCAATCGTGTCTCGGTCCTTCTATCAATCGTGTCCCGGTCCTTCTATCAATCGTGTCCCGGTCCTTCTATCAATCGTGTCTCGGTCCTTCTATCAATCGTGTCCCGTTCCTTCTATCAATCGTGTCTCCGTCCTTCTATCAATCCTGTCCCGGTCCTTCAATCAATCGTGTACCGTTCCTTCTATCAATCGTGTCTCGGTCCTTCTATCAATCGTGTCCCGGTCCTTCTATCAATCGTGTCCCGGTCCTTCTACCAATCGTGTCTCGGTCCTTCTTTCAATTGTGTCCTGGACCTTCCATCAATCGTGTACCGTTCCTTCGATCAACCGTGTCTCGGTCCTTCTATCAATCGTGTCTCGGTCCTTCTATCAATCGTGTCTCGGTCCTTCTATCAATCGTGTCTCGGTCCTTCTATCAATCGTGTCTCGGTCCTTCTATCAATCGTGTACCGTTCCTTCTATCAATCGTGTCTCGGTCCTTCTATCAATCGTGTCTTGGTCCTTCTATCAATCGTGTCTCGGTCCTTCTATCAATCGTGTACCGTTCCTTCTATCAATCGTGTCTCGGTCCTTCTATCAATCGTGTCTCGGTCCTTCTATCAATCGTGTCTCGGTCCTTCCATCAACTGTGTCTCGGTCCTTCTATCAATCGTATCTCGGTCCTTCTATCAATCGTGTACCGTTCCTTCTATCAATCGTGTCTCGGTCCTTCTATCAATCGTGTATCGGTCCTTCTATCAATCGTGTCTCGGTCCTTCTATCAACCGTGTCTCGGTCCTTCTATCAACCGTGTCTCGGTACTTCGATCAATCGTGTCCCGTTCCTTCTATCAATCGTGTCTCCGTCCTTCTATCAATCGTGTCTCGGTCCTTATATCAATCGTGTCCCGGTCCTTCTATCAATCGTGTCTCGGTCCTTCTATCAATCGTGTCCCGGTCCTTCGATCAATCGTGTCTCGGTCCTTCTATCAATCGTGTCTCGGTCCTTCTATCAATCGTGTCCCGGTCCTTCTATCAATCGTGTCCCGGTCCTTCTATCAATCGTGTCTCGGTCCTTCTATCAATCGTGTCTCGGTCCTTCTATCAATCGTGTACCGTTCCTTCTATCAATCGTGTCTCGGTCCTTCTATCAATCGTGTACCGTTCCTTCTATCAATCGTGTCTCGGTCCTTCTATCAATCGTGTCCCGGTCCTTCTATCAATCGTGTCTCGGTCCTTCTATCAATCGTGTCCCGGTCCTTCTATCAATCGTGTCCCGGTCCTTCTATCAATCGTGTCTCGGTCCTTCTATCAATCGTGTCCCGTTCCTTCTATCAATCGTGTCTCCGTCCTTCTATCAATCCTGTCCCGGTCCTTCAATCAATCGTGTACCGTTCCTTCTATCAATCGTGTCTCGGTCCTTCTATCAATCGTGTCCCGGTCCTTCTATCAATCGTGTCCCGGTCCTTCTACCAATCGTGTCTCGGTCCTTCTTTCAATTGTGTCCTGGACCTTCCATCAATCGTGTACCGTTCCTTCGATCAACCGTGTCTCGGTCCTTCTATCAATCGTGTCTCGGTCCTTCTATCAATCGTGTCTCGGTCCTTCTATCAATCGTGTCTCGGTCCTTCTATCAATCGTGTCTCGGTCCTTCTATCAATCGTGTACCGTTCCTTCTATCAATCGTGTCTCGGTCCTTCTATCAATCGTGTCTTGGTCCTTCTATCAATCGTGTCTCGGTCCTTCTATCAATCGTGTACCGTTCCTTCTATCAATCGTGTCTCGGTCCTTCTATCAATCGTGTCTCGGTCCTTCTATCAATCGTGTCTCGGTCCTTCCATCAACTGTGTCTCGGTCCTTCTATCAATCGTATCTCGGTCCTTCTATCAATCGTGTACCGTTCCTTCTATCAATCGTGTCTCGGTCCTTCTATCAATCGTGTATCGGTCCTTCTATCAATCGTGTCTCGGTCCTTCTATCAACCGTGTCTCGGTCCTTCTATCAACCGTGTCTCGGTACTTCGATCAATCGTGTCCCGTTCCTTCTATCAATCGTGTCTCCGTCCTTCTATCAATCGTGTCTCGGTCCTTATATCAATCGTGTCCCGGTCCTTCTATCAACCGTGTCTCGGTACTTCGATCAATCGTGTCCCGTTCCTTCTATCAATCGTGTCTCGGTCCTTCTATCAATCGTGTCCCGGTCCTTCTATCAATCGTGTCCCGGTCCTTCTATCAATCGTGTCTCGGTCCTTCGATCAATCGTGTCTCGGTCCTTCTATCAATCGTGTACTGTTCCTTCTATCAATCGTGTCTCGGTCCTTCTATCAATCGTGTCTCGGTCCTTCTATCAATCGTGTCTCGGTCCTTCTATCAATCGTGTCTCGGTCCTTCTATCAATCGTGTCCCGGTCCTTCTATCAATCGTGTCTCGGTCCTTCTATCAATCGTGTCTCGGTCCTTCTATCAATCGTGTCTCGGTCCTTCTATCAATCGTGTCTCGGTCCTTCTATCAATCGTGTCCCGGTCCTTCTATCAATCGTGTCTCGGTCCTTCTATCAATCGTGTCTCGGTCCTTCTATCAATCGTGTCTCGGTCCTTCTATCAATCGTGTCCCGGTCCTTCTATCAATCGTGTCTCGGTCCTTCTATCAATCGTGTCTCGGTCCTTCTATCAATCGTGTCTCGGTCCTTCTATCAATCGTGTCCCGGTCCTTCTATCAATCGTGTCTCGGTCCTTCTATCAATCGTGTACCGTTCCTTCTATCAATCGTTTTTGGTCCTTCTATCAATCGTGTCTCGGTCCTTCTATCAATCGTGTCTCGGTCCTTCTATCAATCGTGTACCGTTCCTTCTATCAATCGTGTCTCGGTCCTTCTATCAATCGTGTCTCGGTCCTCCTATCAACCGTGTCTCGGTCCTTCTATCAATCGTGTCTCGGTCCTTCTATCAATCGTGTCCCGGTCCTTCTATCAATCGTGTCTCGGTCCTTCTATCAATCGTGTCTCGGTCCTTCTATCAATCGTGTCTCGGTCCTTCTATCAATCGTGTCTCGGTCCTTCTATCAACCGTGTCTCGGTCCTTCTATCAACCGTGTCTCGGTCCTTCTATCAATCGTGTCCCGGTCCTTCTATCAATCGTGTCTCGGTCCTTCTATCAATCGTGTCTCGGTCCTCCTATCAACCGTGTCTCGGTCCTTCTATCAATCGTGTCCCGGTCCTTCTATCAATCGTGTCTCGGTCCTTCTATCAATCGTGTACCGTTCCTTCTATCAATCGTTTTTGGTCCTTCCATCAATCGTGTCTCGGTCCTTCTATCAATCGTGTCTCGGTCCTTCTATCAATCGTGTACCGTTCCTTCTATCAATCGTGTCTCGGTCCTTCTATCAATCGTGTCTCGGTCCTCCTATCAACCGTGTCTCGGTCCTTCTATCAATCGTGTCCCGGTCCTTCTATCAATCGTGTCTCGTTCCTTCTATCAATCGTGTCCCGTTCCTTCTATCAATCGTGTCTCGGTCCTTCTACCAATCGTGTCTCGGTCCTTCTATCAATCGTGTACCGTTCCTTCGATCAATCGTGTCTCGGTCCTTCTATCAATCGTGTCTCGGTCCTTCTATCAATCATGTCTCGGTCCTTCTATCAATCGTGTCTCGGTCCTTCTATCAATCGTGTCTCGGTCCTTCTATCAATCGTGTCCCGGTCCTTCTATCAACCGTGTCTCGGTCCTTCTATCAATCCTGTCCCGGTCCTTCAATCAATCGTGTCTCGGTCCTTCTATCAATCGTGTCTCGGTCCTTCTATCAATCGTGTCTCGGTCCTTCTATCAATCGTGTCTCGGTCCTTCTATCAATCGTGTCCCGTTCCTTCTATCAACCGTGTCTCGGTCCTTCTATCAATCCTGTCCCGGTCCTTCAATCAATCGTGTCTCGACCTTCTATCAATCGTGTCTCGGTCCTTCTATCAATCGTGTCTCGGTCCTTCTATCAATCGTGTCTCGGTCCTTCTATCAATCGTGTCCCGGTCCTTCTATCAATCGTGTCTCGGTCCTTCTTTCAATCGTTTCCTGGTCCTTCCATCAATCGTGTACCGTTCCTTCGATCAACCGTGTCTCGGTCCTTCTATCAATCGTGTCTCGGTCCTTCAATCAATCGTGTCTCGGTCCTTCTATCAATCGTGTACCGTTCCTTCTATCAATCGTGTCTCGGTCCTTCTATCAACCGTGTCTCGGTCCTTCTATCAATCGTATCTCGGTCCTTCTATCAATCGTGTACCGTTCCTTCTATCAATCGTGTCTCGGTCCTTCTATCAATCGTGTATCGGTCCTTCTATCAATCGTGTCTCGGTCCTTCTATCAATCGTATCTCGGTCCTTCTATCAATCGTGTACCGTTCCTTCTATCAATCGTGTCTCGGTCCTTCTATCAATCGTATCTCGGTCCTTCTATCAATCGTGTATCGTTCCTTCTATCAATCGTGTCTCGGTCCTTCTATCAATCGTGTATCGGTCCTTCCATCAATCGTGTCTCGGTCCTTCTATCAATCGTGTCTCGGTCCTTCTATCAATCGTGTCTCGGTCCTTCTATCAATCGTGTCCCGGTCCTTCTATCAACCGTGTCTCGGTCCTTCGATCAATCGTGTCTCGGTCCTTCTATCAATCGTGTCTCGGTCCTTCTATCAATCGTGTCTCGGTCCTTCTATCAATCGTGTCTCGGTCCTTCTATCAATCGTGTCTCTGTCCTTCTATCAATCGTGTCTCGGTCCTTCTATCTATCGTGTCTCGGTCCTTCTATCAATCGTGTCTCGGTCCTTCTATCAATCGTGTCTCGGTCCTTCTGTCAATCGTGTCTCGGTCCTTCTATCAATCGTGTCTCGGTCCTTCTATCAATCGTGTACCGTTCCTTCTATCAATCGTGTCCCGGTCCTTCTATCAATCGTGTCCCGGTCCTTCTATCAACCGTGTCTCGGTCCTTCTATCAATCGTGTCTCGTTCCTTCTATCAATCGTGTCTCCGTCCTTCCATCAATCGTGTCCCGGTCCTTCTATCAATCGTGTCCCGGTCCTTCTATCAATCGTGTCCCGGTCCTTCTATCAATCGTGTCCCGGTCCTTCTATCAATCGTGTCTCGGTCCTTCTATCAATCGTGTCTCGGTCCTTCTATCAATCGTGTCTCGGTCCTTCGATCAATCGTGTCTCGGTCCTTCTATCAATCGTGTCTCGGTCCTTCTATCAATCGTGTCTCGGTCCTTCTATCAACCGTGTCTCGGTCCTTCTATCAATCGTGTCTCGGTCCTTCGATCAATCGTGTCTCGGTCCTTCTATCAATCGTGTCTCGGTCCTTCTATCAATTGTGTCTCGGTCCTTCTATCAATCGTGTCTCGGTCCTTCTATCAATCGTGTCTCGGTCCTTCGATCAATCGTGTCTCGGTCCTTCTATCAATCGTGTCTCGGTCCTTCTATCAATCGTGTCTCGGTCCTTCTATCAATCGTGTCTCGGTCCTTCTATCAATCGTGTCTCGGTCCTTCTATCAATCGTGTCTCGGTCCTTCTATCAATCGTGTACCGTTCCTTCGATCAATCGTGTCTCGGTCCTTCTATCAATCGTTTCTCGGTCCTTCTATCAATCGTGTCTCGGTCCTTCTATCAATCGTGTCTCGGTCCTTCTATCAATCGTGTCCCATTCCTTCTATCAATCGTGTCCCGTTCCTTCTATCAATCGTGTCTCCGTCCTTCTATCAATCCTGTCCCGGTCCTTCTATCAATCGTGTCCAGGTCCTTCTATCAATCGTGTCCAGGTCCTTCTATCAATCGTGTCTCGGTCCTTCTATCAATCGTGTCCCATTCCTTCTATCAATCGTGTCCCGTTCCTTCTATCAATCGTGTCTCGGTCCTTCTATCAATCGTGTCTCGGTCCTTCTATCAATCGTGTCCAGGTCCTTCTATCAATCGTGTCCCGGTCCTTCTATCAATCGTGTCCTGGTCCTTCCATCAATCGTGTACCGTTCCTTCGATCAACCGTGTCTCGGTCCTTCTATCAATCGTGTCTCGGTCCTTCTATCAATCGTGTACCGTTCCTTCTATCAATCGTGTCTCGGTCCTTCTATCAATCGTGTCCCGGTCCTTCTATCAATCGTGTCTCGGTCCTTCTATCAATCGTGTACCGTTCCTTCTATCAATCGTGTCTCGGTCCTTCTATCAATCGTGTCTCGGTCCTTCTATCAATCGTGTCTCGGTCCTTCTATCAATCGTGTCTCGGTCCTTCTATCAATCGTGTACCGTTCCTTCTATCAATCGTGTCTCGGTCCTTCTATCAATCGTGTCTCGGTTCTTCTATCAATCGTGTCTCGGTCCTTCTATCAATCGTGTCCTGGTTCTTCTATCAATCGTGTCTCGGTTCTTCTATCAATCGTGTCTCGGTCCTTCTATCAATCGTGTCCCGGTCCTTCTATCAATCGTGTACCGTTCCTTCTATCAATCGTGTCTCGGTCCTTCTATCAATCGTGTCTCGGTTCTTCTATCAATCGTGTCTCGGTCCTTCTATCAATCGTGTCCTGGTTCTTCTATCAATCGTGTCTCGGTTCTTCTATCAATCGTGTCTCGGTCCTTCTATCAATCGTGTCCTGGTTCTTCTATCAATCGTGTCTCGGTCCTTCTATCAATCGTGTCTCGGTCCTTCTATCATCCGTGTCTCGGTCCTTCTATCAACCGTGTCCTGGTTCTTCTATCAATCGTGTCTCGGTCCTTGTATCAATCGTGTACCGTTCCTTCTATCAACCGTGTCTCGGTCCTTCTATCAACCGTGTCTCGGTCCTTCTATCAACCGTGTCTCGGTCCTTCTATCAACCGTGTCTCGGTCCTTCTATCAATCGTATCTCGGTCCTTCTATCAATCGTGTACCGTTCCTTCTATCAATCGTGTATCGGTCCTTCTATCAATCATGTCTCGGTCCTTCTATCAATCGTGTCTCGGTCCTTCTATCAATCGTGTCTCGGTCCTTCTATCAATCGTGTCCCGGTCCTTCTATCAATCGTGTCTCGGTCCTTCTCTCAATCGTGTCTCGGTCCTTCTATCAATCGTGTCTCGGTCCTTCTATCAATCATGTCTCGGTCCTTCTATCAATCGTGTCCCATTCCTTCTATCAATCGTGTCTCGGTCCTTCTATCAATCGTGTCTCGGTCCTTCTATCAATCGTGTCTCCGTCCTTCTATCAATCGTGTCCCGTTCCTTCTATCAATCGTGTCTCCGTCCTTCTATCAATCGTGTCTCGGTCCTTCTATCAACCGTGTCTCGGTCCTTCTATCAATCGTGTCTCGGTCCTTCTATCAACCGTGTCTCGGTCCTTCTATCAATCGTGTCTCGGTCCTTCTATCAATCGTGTCCCGTTCCTTCTATCAATCGTGTCTCGGTCCTTCTATCAACCGTGTCTCGGTCCTTCTATCAATCGTGTCTCGGTCCTTCTATCAACCGTGTCTCGGTCCTTCTATCAATCGTGTCTCGGTCCTTCTATCAACCGTGTCTCGGTCCTTCTATCAATCGTGTACCGTTCCTTCTATCAATCGTGTCTCGGTCCTTCTACCAATCGTGTCTCGGTCCTTCTATCAATCGTGTCTCGGTCCTTCTATCAATCGTGTCCTGGTCCTTCTATCATTCATGTCTCGGTCCTTCTATCAATCGTGTCTCGGTCCTTCTATCAATCGTGTCTCGGTCCTTCTATCAACCGTGTCTCGGTCCTTCTATCAATCGTGTACCGCTCCTTCTATCAATCGTGTCCCGGTCCTTCAATCAATCGTGTCCCGGTCCTTCTATCAATCGTGTCTCGGTCCTTCTATCAATCGTGTCTCGGTCCTTCTATCATTCATGTACCGTTCCTTCTATCAATCGTGTCTCGGTCCTTCTATCAATCGTGTCTCGGTCCTTCTATCAATCGTGTCTCGGTCCTTCTATCAATCGTGTCTCGGTCCTTCTATCAATCGTGTCCCGTTCCTTCTATCAATCGTGTCTCGGTCCTTCTATCAATCGTGTCCCGGTCCTTCTATCAATCGTGTCCCGGTCCTTCTATCAATCGTGTCCCGTTCCTTCTATCAATCGTGTCCCGTTCCTTCTATCAATCGTGTCTCGGTCCTTCTATCAATCGTGTCCCGGTCCTTCTATCAATCGTGTCTCGGTCCTTCTATCAATCGTGTCCCGGTCCTTCTATCAATCGTGTCCCGGTCCTTCTATCAATCGTGTCCCGGTCCTTCTATCAATCGTGTCTCGGTCCTTCTATCAACCGTGTCTCGGTCCTTCTATCAATCGTGTCTTGGTCCTTCTATCAATCGTGTACCGTTCCTTCTATCAATCGTGTCTCGGTCCTTCTATCAATCGTGTCCCGGTCCTTCTATCAATCGTGTCCCGGTCCTTCTATCAATCGTGTCTCGGTCCTTCTATCAACCGTGTCTCGGTCCTTCTATCAATCGTGTCTCGGTCCTTCTATCAATCGTGTCTCGGTCCTTCTATCAACCGTGTCTCGGTCCTTCTATCAATCGTGTCTCGGTCCTTCTATCAATCGTGTCTCGGTCCTTCTATCAACCGTGTCTCGGTCCTTCTATCAATCGTGTCCCGTTCCTTCTATCAATCGTGTCTCGGTCCTTCTATCAACCGTGTCCCGGTCCTTCTATCAATCGTGTCCCGGTCCTTCTATCAATCGTGTCCCGGTCCTTCTATCAATCGTGTCTCGGTCCTTCTATCAATCGTGTCTCGGTCCTTCTATCAATCGTGTCTCGGTCCTTCTATCAATCGTGTCTCGGTCCTTCTATCAATCGTGTCTCGCTCCTTCTATCAATCGTGTCTCGGTCCTTCTACCAATCGTGTCTCGGTCCTTCTACCAATCGTGTCTCGGTCCTTCTATCAATCGTGTCTCGGTCCTTCTATCAATCGTGTCTCGGTCCTTCTATCATTCATGTCCCGGTCCTTCTATCAATCGTGTCCCGGTCCTTCTATCAATCGTGTCTCGGTCCTTCTATCAATCGTGTCTCGGTCCTTCTATCAATCGTGTCTCGGTCCTTCTATCAATCGTGTCTCGGTCCTTCTATCAATCGTGTCTCGGTCCTTCTATCAATCGTGTCTCGGTCCTTCTATCAATCGTGTCCCGGTCCTTCTATCAATCGTGTCTCGGTCCTTCTATCAATCGTGTACCGTTCCTTCTATCAATCGTGTCTCGGTCCTTCTATCAATCGTGTCTCGGTCCTTCTATCAATCGTGTCTCGGTCCTTCTATCAATCGTGTCTCGGTCCTTCTATCAATCGTGTACCGTTCCTTCTATCAATCGTGTCCTGGTCCTTCTATCAATCGTGTCCTGGTCCTTCTATCAATCGTGTCTCGGTCCTTCTATCAATCGTGTCTTGGTCCTTCTATCAATCATGTCTTGGTCCTTCTATCAATCGTGTCCCGTTCCTTCTATCAATCGTGTCTCGGTCCTTCTATCAATCGTGTCTCGGTCCTTCTATCAATCGTGTCTCGGTCCTTCTATCAATCGTGTCTCGGTCCTTCTATCAATCGTGTACCGTTCCTTCTATCAATCGTGTCTCGGTCCTTCTATCAATCGTGTCCCGGTCCTTCTATCAATCATGTCTCGGTCCTTCTATCAATCGTGTCTCGGTCCTTCTATCAATCGTGTCTCGGTCCTTCTATCAATCGTGTCTCGGTCCTTCTATCAATCGTGTCCCGGTCCATCTATCAATCGTGTACCGTTCCTTCTATCAATCGTGTCTCGGTCCTTCTATCAATCGTGTCCCGGTCCATCTATCAATCGTGTACCGTTCCTTCTATCAATCGTGTCCCATTCCTTCTATCAATCGTGTCCCGTTCCTTCTATCAATCGTGTCTCGGTCCTTCTATCAATCGTGTCTCGGTCCTTCTATCAATCGTGTCTCGGTCCTTCTATCAATCGTGTCTCGGTCCTTCTATCAATCGTGTACCGTTCCTTCTATCAATCGTGTCTCGGTCCTTCTATCAATTGTGTACCGTTCCTTCTATCAATCGTGTCTCGGTCCTTCTATCAATCGTATCTCGGTCCTTCTATCAATCGTGTCTCGGTCCTTCTATCAATCTTGTCTCGGTCCTTCTATCAATCGTGTCCCGTTCCTTCTATCAATCATGTCTCGGTCCTTCTATCAATCGTGTCTCGGTCCTTCTATCAATCGTGTCTCGGTCCTTCTATCAATCGTGTCTCGGTCCTTCTATCAATCGTGTCTCGGTCCTTCTATCAATCGTGTCTCGGTCCTTCTATCAATCGTGTCTCGGTCCTTCTATCAACCGTGTCTCGGTCCTTCTATCAATCGTGTCTCGGTCCTTCTATCAATCGTGTCCCGTTCCTTCTATCAATCGTGTCTCGGTCCTTCTATCAATCGTGTCTCGGTCCTTCTATCAATCGTGTCCCGTTCCTTCTATCAATCGTGTCTCGGTCCTTCTATCAATCGTGTCTCGGTCCTTCTATCAATCGTGTCTCGCTCCTTCTATCAATCGTGTCTCGGTCCTTCTATCAATCGTGTCTCGGTCCTTCTATCAATCGTGTCTCGGTCCTTCGATCAATCGTGTCTCTGTCCTTCTATCAATCGTGTCTCGGTCCTTCTATCAATCGTGTCTCGGTCCTTCTATCAATCGTGTCTCGGTCCTTCTATCAATCGTGTCTCGGTCCTTCTATCAATCGTGTCTCGGTCCTTCTATCAATCGTGTCTCGGTCCTCCTATCAATCGTGTCTCGGTCCTTCTATCAATCGTGTCTCGGTCCTTCTATCAACCGTGTCTCGGTCCTTCTATCAATCGTGTCCCGTTCCTTCTATCAATCGTATCTCCGTCCTTCTATCAATCGTGTACCGTTCCTTCTATCAATCGTATCTCCGTCCTTCTATCAATCGTGTACCGTTCCTTCTATCAACCGTGTCTCGGTCCTTCTATCAATCGTGTACCGTTCCTTCTATCAATCGTGTCTCGGTCCTTCTATCAACCGTGTCTCGGTCCTTCTATCAATCGTGTCTCGGTCCTTCTATCAATCGTGTCTCGGTCCTTCTATCAATCGTGTACCGTTCCTTCTATCAATCGTGTCCCGTTCCTTCTATCAATCGTGTCTCGGTCCTTCTATCAATCGTGTCTCGGTCCTTCTATCAATCGTGTCCTGGTCCTTCTATCAATCGTGTCTCGGTCCTTCTATCAATCGTGTCTCCGTCCTTCAATCAATCGTGTCCCGGTCCTTCTATCAATCGTGTCTCGGTCCTTCTATCAATCGTGTCCCGGTCCTTCTATCAATCGTGTCTCGGTCCTTCTTTCAATCGTGTCTCGGTCCTTCTATCAATCGTGTCTCCGTCCTTCAATCAATCGTGTCCCGGTCCTTCTATCAATCGTGTCTCGTTCCTTCTATCAATCGTGTCCCGGTCCTTCTATCAATCGTGTCCCGGTCCTTCTATCAATCGTGTCTCGGTCCTTCTATCAATCGTGTCTCGGTCCTTCTATCAATCGTGTCTCGGTCCTTCTATCAATCGTGTCCTGGTCCTTCTATCAATCGTGTCCCGTTCCTTCTATCAATCGTGTCTCGGTCCTTCTATCAATCGTATCCCGGTCCTTCTATCAATCGTGTCTCGGTCCTTCTATCAATCGTGTCCCGGTCCTTCTATCAATCGTGTCTCGGTCCTTCTATCAATCGTGTCCTGGTCCTTCTATCAATCGTGTCCCGTTCCTTCTATCAATCGTGTCTCGGTCCTTCTATCAACAGTGTCTCGGTCCTTCTATCAATCGTGTCTCGGTCCTTCTATCAATCGTGTCTCGGTCCTTCTATCAATCGTGTCCCGTTCCTTCTATCAATCGTGTCTCGGTCCTTCTATCAACAGTGTCTCGGTCCTTCTATCAATCGTGTCTCGGTCCTTCTATCAATCGTGTCTCGGTCCTTCTATCAATCGTGTCTCGGTCCTTCTATCAATCGTGTCTCGTTCCTTCTATAAATCGTGTCCCGGTCCTTCTATCAATCGTGTCTTGGTCCTTCTATCAATCGTGTCTCGGTCCTTCTATAAATCGTGTCTCCGTCCTTCTATCAATCGTGTCTCGGTCCTTCTATCAACCGTGTCCCGTTCCTTCTATCAATCGTGTCCCGTTCCTTCTATCAATCGTGTACCGTTCCTTCTATCAATCGTGTCTTGGTCCTTCTATCAATCGTGTCTCGGTCCTTCTATAAATCGTGTCTCGGTCCTTCTATCAATCGTGTCTCGGTCCTTCTATCAACCGTGTCCCGTTCCTTCTATCAATCGTGTACCGTTCCTTCTATCAATCGTGTCTCGGTCCTTCTATCAACAGTGTCTCGGTCCTTCTATCAATCGTGTCTCGGTCCTTCTATCAATCGTGTCTCGGTCCTTCTATCAATCGTATCTCGGTCCTTCTATCAATCGTGTACCGTTCCTTCTATCAATCGTGTCTCGGTCCTTCTATCAATCGTGTCTCGGTCCTTCTATCAATCGTGTCTCGGTCCTTCTATCAATCGTGTCTCGGTCCTTCTATCAATCGTGTCTCGGTCCTTCTATCAATCGTGTCTCGGTCCTTCTATCAATCGTGTCTCGGTCCTTCTATCAATCGTGTCTCGGTCCTTCTATCAATCGTGTCTCGGTCCTTCTATCAATCGTGTCTCGGTCCTTCTATCAATTGTGTCCCGGTCCTTCTATCAATTGTGTCCCGGTCCTTCTATCAATCGTGTCTCGGTCCTTCTATCAATCGTGTCTCGGTCCTTCTATCAATTGTGTCCCGGTCCTTCTATCAATTGTGTCCCGGTCCTTCTATCAATCGTGTCTCGGTCCTTCTATCAATTGTGTCCCGGTCCTTCTATCAATCGTGTCTCGGTCCTTCTATCAATCGTGTCTCGGTCCTTCTATCAATTGTGTCTCGGTCCTTCTATCAATTGTGTCCCGGTCCTTCTATCAATTGTGTCCCGGTCCTTCTATCAATCGTGTCTCGGTCCTTCTATCAATCGTGTCTCGGTCCTTCTATCAATCGTGTCTCGGTCCTTCTATCAATTGTGTCCCGGTCCTTCGATCAATCGTGTCTCGGTCCTTCTATCAATCGTGTCTCGGTCCTTCTATCAATCGTGTCTCGGTCCTTCTATCAATCGTGTCTCGGTCCTTCTATCAATCGTGTCTCCGTCCTTCTATCAACCGTGTCTCGGTCCTTCTATCAACCGTGTCTCGGTCCTTCTATCAATCGTGTCTCGGTCCTTCTATCAATCGTGTCTCGGTCCTTCTATCAATCGTGTCTCGGTCCTTCTATCAATCGTGTCTCGGTCCTTCTATCAATCGTGTCTCGGTCCTTCTATCAACCGTGTCTCGGTCCTTCTATCAATCGTGTCTCGGTCCTTCTATCAATCGTGTCTCGGTCCTTCTATCAATCGTGTCTCGGTCCTTCTATCAATCGTGTCTCGGTCCTTCTATCAATCGTGTCTCCGTCCTTCTATCAATCGTGTCTCGGTCCTTCTATCAATCGTGTCTCGGTCCTTCTATCAACCGTGTCTCGGTGTGTGGGTCTCTCTATGGAACATGTGTGGGTTTCACTATGGAACTTGTGTGAGTTTCACTATGGAACATGTGCGGGTTTCACTATGGATCACGTGTGAGTTTCTCTATGGATCACGTGTGAGTTTCTCTGTGGAACATGTGTGGGTTTCTCTATGGAACATGTGTGAGTTTCTCTATGGAACATGTGTGGGTTTCTCTCTGGAGCATGTGTAAGTTTTACTATGGAACATTTGTGGGTTTCTCTATGGAACATGTGTGAGTTTCTCTATGGAACATGTGTGAGTTTTACTATGGAACATTTGTGGGTTTCTCTATGGAACATGTGTGAGTTTCTCTATGGAACATGTGTGAGTTTCTCCATGGAACATGTGTGAGTTTTACTATGGAACATTTGTGGGTTTCTCTATGGATCATGTGTGGGTTTCTCTATGGATCATGTGTGGGTTTCTCTATGGAACATGTGTGAGTTTCTCTATGGATCATGTGTGAGTTTTACTATGGATCATGTGTGGGTTTCTCTCTGGAGCATGTGTGAGTTTCTCTATGGAACATGTGTGAGTTTTACTATGGAACATTTGTGGGTTTCTCTATGGATCATGTGTGTGTTTCTCTGTGGAACATGTGTGAGTTTCTCTATGGAACATGTGTGAGCTTTACTATGGAACATTTGTGGGTTTCTCTGTGGATCATGTGCGGGTTTCTCTATGGAACATGTGTGGGTTTCTCAATGGAACATGTGTGAGTTTCTCCATGGAACATGTGTGAGTTTTACTATGGATCATGTGTGGGTTTCTCTCTGGAGCATGTGTGAGTTTTACTATGGAACATTTGTGGGTTTCTCTATGGAGCATGTGTGAGTTTCTCTATGGAACATGTGTGAGTT
Source organism: Heptranchias perlo (assembly GCF_035084215.1). Classification (NCBI taxonomy): domain Eukaryota; kingdom Metazoa; phylum Chordata; class Chondrichthyes; order Hexanchiformes; family Hexanchidae; genus Heptranchias; species Heptranchias perlo. Next base: position 64,824 of record NW_027139462.1, read on the forward strand.
TTACTATGGAACATTTGTGGGTTTCTCTGTGGATCATGTGCGGGTTTCTCTATGGAACATGTGTGAATTTTACTATGGATCATGTGTGGGTTTCTCTCTGGAGCATGTGTGAGTTTTACTATGGAACATTTGTGGGTTTCTCTATGGAGCATTTGTTAGTTTCTCTATGGAACATGTGTGCGTTTTACTATGGAACATGTGTGAGTTTCTCTATGGAACATGTGTGAGTTTCTCTATGGAACATGTGTGAGTTTTACTATCGAACATTTGTGGGTTTCTCTCTGGAGCATGTGTGAGTTTTACTATGGATCATGTGTGGGTTTCTCTGTGGAACATGTGTGAGTTTCACTATGGAACATGTGTGGGTTTCTCTATGGAACATGTGTGGGTTTCACTATGGATCATGTGTGGGTTTCACTATGGAACATGTGTGGGTTTCACTATGGAACATGTGTGGGTTTCACTATGGAACATGTGTGGGTTTCACTATGGAACATGTGTGAGTTTCACTATGGAACATGTGTGGGTTTCTCTATGGAACATGTGTGGGTTTCTCTATGGAACATGTGTGGGTTTCACTATGGAACATGTGTGGGTTTCACTATGGATCATGTGTGGGTTTCTCTGTGGAACATGTGTGGGTTTCACTATGGATCATGTGTGGGTTTCTCTGTGGAACATGTGTGAGTTTCACTGTGGAACATGTGGGGGTTTCTCTATGGAACATGTGTGGGTTTCACTATGGATCATGTGTGAGTTTCTCTATGGAACATGTGTGAGTTTCTCTATGGAACATGTGTGAGTTTCACTATGGAACATGTGTGGGTTTCTCTGTGGAACATGTGTGAGTTTCACTATGGAACATGTGTGGGTTTCTCTATGGAACATGTGTGGGTTTCACTATGGAAAATGTGTGGGTTTCACTATGGATCATGTGTGGGTTTCTCTGTGGAACATGTGTGAGTTTCACTATGGAACATGTGTGGGTTTCTCTATGGAACATGTGTGGGTTTCACTATGGATCATGTGTGGGTTTCTCTATGGAACATGTGTGAGTTTCTCTATGGAACATGTGTGAGTTTTACTATGGAATATTTGTGGGTTTCTCTATGGATCATGTGTGGGTTTCTCTCTGGAGCATGTGTCAGTTTTACTATGGATCATGTGTGGGTTTCTCTGTGGAACATGTGTGAGTTTCAGTATGGAACATGTGTGGGTTTCTCTATGGAACATGTGTGGGTTTCACTATGGATCATGTGTGGGTTTCACTATGGAACATGTGTGGGTTTCACTATGGAACATGTGTGGGTTTCACTATGGAACATGTGTGGGTTTCACTATGGAACATGTGTGGGTTTCACTATGGAACATGTGTGGGTTTCTCTGTGGAACATGTGTGGGTTTCACTATGGAACATGTGCGGGTTTTTCTCTGGAGCATGTGTGAGTTTTACTATGGATCATGTGTGGGTTTCTCTGTGGAACATGTGTGAGTTTCACTATGGAACATGTGTGGGTTTCTCTATGGAACATTTGTGAGTTTCACTATGGAACATGTGCAGGTTTCTCTATGGAACATGTGTGGGTTTCTCTATGGAACATGTGTGGGTTTCTCTATGGAACATGTGTTGGTTTCTCTATGGAACATGTGTGGGTTTCTCTATGGAACATGTGTTGGTTTCTCTATGGAACATGTGTGGGTTTCACTATGGAACATGTGTGGGTTTCACTATGGAACATGTGTGGGTTTCCCTGTGGAACTTGTGCGGGTTTCACTTTGGATCATGTGTGGGTTTCACTATGGATCATGTGTGGGTTTCACTATGGATCATGTGTGGGTTTCTCTATGGAACTTGTGCGGGTTTCACTACGGATCATGTGTGGGTTTCACTATGGATCATGTGTGGGTTTCACTATGGACCATGTGTGGGTTTCATTATAGATCTTGTGTGGGGTTCTCTGTGGAACTTGTGCGGGTTTCACTATGGATCATGTGTGGGTTTCTCTATGGAACATGTGTGGGTTTCACTATGGATCATGTGTGGGTTTCTCTATGGAACATGTGTGGGTTTCATTATGGAACATGTGTGGGTTTCTCTGTGGAACTTGTGCGGGTTTCACTATGGATCATGTGTGGGTTTCTCTGTGGAACTTGTGCGGGTTTCACTATGGATCATGTGTGGGTTTCTCTGTGGAACTTGTACGGGTTTCACTATGGATCATGTGTGGGTTTCTCTATGGAACATGTGTGGGTTTCACTATGGATCATGTGTGGGTTTCACTATGGATCATGTGTGAGTTCCACTATGGATCATGTGTGGGTTTCTCTATGGAGCATGTGTGGGTTTCACTATGGATCATGTGTGGGTTTCTCTATGGAACATGTGTGGGTTTCACTATGGATCATGTGTGGGTTTCACTATGGACCTTGTGCGGGTTTCTCTATGGAGCATGTGTGGGTTTCACTATGGATCATGTGCGAGTTTCACTATGGATCATGTGCGGGTTTCACTATGGAACTTGTGCGGGTTTCTCTATGGAACATGTGTGAGTTTCTCTATGGATCATGTGTGAGTTTTACTATGGATCATGTGTGGGTTTCTCTCTGGAGCATGTGTGAGTTTCTCTATGGAACATGTGTGAGTTTTACTATGGAACATTTGTGGGTTTCTCTATGGATCATGTGTGTGTTTCTCTGTGGAACATGTGTGAGTTTCTCTATGGAACATGTGTGAGTTTTACTATGGAACATTTGTGGGTTTCTCTGTGGATCATGTGCGGGTTTCTCTATGGAACATGTGTGGGTTTCTCAATGGAACATGTGTGAGTTTCTCCATGGAACATGTGTGAGTTTTACTATGGATCATGTGTGGGTTTCTCTCTGGAGCATGTGTGAGTTTTACTATGGAACATTTGTGGGTTTCTCTATGGAGCATGTGTGAGTTTCTCTATGGATCATGTGTGAGTTTTACTATGGAACATTTGTGGGTTTCTCTATGGAGCATGTGTGAGTTTCTCTATGGAACATGTGTGAGTTTTACTATGGAACATTTGTGGGTTTCTCTCTGGAGCATGTGTGAGTTTTACTATGGATCATGTGTGGGTTTCTCTGTGGAACATGTGTGAGTTTCACTATGGAACATGTGTGGGTTTCCCTATGGAACATGTGTGGGTTTCACTATGGATCATGTGTGGGTTTCACTATGGAACATGTGTGGGTTTCACTATGGAACATGTGTGGGTTTCACTATGGAACATGTGTGGGTTTCACTATGGAACATGTGTGGGTTTCTCTGTAGAACATGTGTGAGTTTCACTATGGAACATGTGTGGGTTTCTCTATGGAACATGTGTGGGTTTCACTATGGAACATGTGTGGGTTTCACTATGGATCATGTGTGGGTTTCTCTGTGGAACATGTGTGGGTTTCACTATGGATCATGTGTGGGTTTCTCTGTGGAACATGTGTGAGTTTCACTGTGGAACATGTGGGGGTTTCTCTATGGAACATGTGTGGGTTTCACTATGGATCATGTGTGGGTTTCTCTATGGAACATGTGTGAGTTTCTCTATGGAACATGTGTGAGTTTCACTATGGAACATGTGTGGGTTTCTCTGTGGAACATGTGTGAGTTTCACTATGGAACATGTGTGGGTTTCTCTATGGAACATGTGTGGGTTTCACTATGGAACATGTGTGGGTTTCACTATGGAGCATGTGTGGGTTTCTCTGTGGAACATGTGTGAGTTTCACTATGGAACATGTGTGGGTTTCTCTATGGAACATGTGTGGGTTTCACTATGGATCATGTGTGCGTTTCTCTATAGAACATGTGTGAGTTTCTCTATGGAACATGTGTGAGTTTTACTATGGAATATTTGTGGGTTTCTCTATGGATCATGTGTGGGTTTCTCTCTGGAGCATGTGTCAGTTTTACTATGGATCATGTGTGGGTTTCTCTGTGGAACATGTGTGAGTTTCAGTATGGAACATGTGTGGGTTTCTCTATGGAACATGTGTGGGTTTCACTATGGATCATGTGTGGGTTTCACTATGGAACATGTGTGGGTTTCACTATGGAACATGTGTGGGTTTCACTATGGAACATGTGTGGGTTTCACTATGGAACATGTGTGGGTTTCACTATGGAACATGTGTGGGTTTCTCTGTGGAACATGTGTGGGTTTCACTATGGAACATGTGCGGGTTTTTCTCTGGAGCATGTGTGAGTTTTACTATGGATCATGTGTGGGTTTCTCTGTGGAACATGTGTGAGTTTCACTATGGAACATGTGTGGGTTTCTCTATGGAACATGTGTGAGTTTCACTATGGAACATGTGCAGGTTTCTCTATGGAACATGTGTGGGTTTCTCTATGGAACATGTGTGGGTTTCTCTATGGAACATGTGTTGGTTTCTCTGTGGAACATGTTTGGGTTTCTCTATGGAACATGTGTTGGTTTCTCTATGGAACATGTGTGGGTTTCACTATGGAACATGTGTGGGTTTCACTATGGAACATGTGTGGGTTTCCCTGTGGAACTTGTGCGGGTTTCACTTTGGATCATGTGTGGGTTTCACTATGGATCATGTGTGGGTTTCACTATGGATCATGTGTGGGTTTCTCTATGGAACTTGTGCGGGTTTCACTACGGATCATGTGTGGGTTTCACTATGGATCATGTGTGGGTTTCACTATGGACCATGTGTGGGTTTCATTATAGATCATGTGTGGGTTTCTCTGTGGAACTTGTGCGGGTTTCACTATGGATCATGTGTGGGTTTCTCTGTGGAACTTGTGCGGGTTTCACTATGGATCATGTGTGGGTTTCTCTGTGGAACTTGTACGGGTTTCACTATGGATCATGTGTGGGTTTCTCTATGGAACATGTGTGGGTTTCACTATGGATCATGTGTGGGTTTCACTATGGATCATGTGTGAGTTCCACTATGGATCATGTGTGGGTTTCTCTATGGAGCATGTGTGGGTTTCACTATGGATCATGTGTGGGTTTCTCTATGGAACATGTGTGGGTTTCACTATGGATCATGTGTGGGTTTCACTATGGACCTTGTGCGGGTTTCTCTATGGAGCATGTGTGGGTTTCACTATGGATCATGTGCGAGTTTCACTATGGATCATGTGCGGGTTTCACTATGGAACTTGTGCGGGTTTCTCTATTGATCATGTGCGGGTTTCTCTATGGATCATGTGCGGGTTTCACTATGGATCATGCGTGGGTTTCTCTATGGATCATGTGCGGGCTTCTCTATGGATCATGTGCGGGTTTCACTATGGATCATGTGCGGGTTTCTCTATGGATCATGTGTGGGTTTCACTATGGAACATGTGTGGTTTTCACTATGGAACATGTGTGGGTTTCACTATGGATCATGTGTGGGTTTCTCTATGGATCATGTGTGGGTTTCTCTGTGGATCATGTGCGGGTTTCTTTGTGGAACATGTGTGGTTTTCACTGTGGAACATGTGTGGGTTTCTCTATTGATCATGTGCGGGTTTCTCTATGGATCATGTGTGGGTTACTCTATGGATCATGTGTGGGTTTCACTATGGATCATGTGTGGGTTTCACTATGGGACATGTGTGGGTTTCTCTATGGATCATGTGCGGGTTTCACTATGGAACATGTGTGGGTTTCACTATGGAACATGTGTGGGTTTCACTATGGATCATGTGTGGGTTTCACTATGGATCATGTGTGGGTTTCACTATGGAACTTGTGCGGGTTTCACTATGAATCACATGTGGGTTTCACTATGGAACATGTGTGGGTTTCTCTATGGAACATGTGTGGGTTTCTCTATGGAACATGTGTGGGTTTCACTATGGAACATGTCTGGGTTTCTCTATGGATCATGTGTGGGTTTCTCTATGGAACATGTGTGGGTTTCTCTATGGAACATGTGTGGGTTTCTCTATGGAACATGTGTGGGTTTCACTATGGAACATGTGTGGGTTTCACTATGGAACATGTGTGGGTTTCTCTATGGAGCATGTGTGGGTTTCACTATGGATCATGTGTGGGTTTCACTATGGAACATGTGTGGGTTTCACTATGGATCATGTGTGGGTTTCTCTGTGGAACTTGTGCGGGTTTCACTATGGATCATGTGTTGGTTTCTCTATGGAACATGTGTGGGTTTCACTATGGATCATGTGTGGGTTTCACTATGGATCATGTGTGAGTTTCACTATGGATCATGTGTGGGTTTCTCTATGGAGCATGTGTGGGTTTCACTATGGATCATGTGTGGGTTTCACTATGGATCACGTGTGAGTTTCACTATGGATCATGTGTGAGTTTCACTATGGAACATGTGTGGGTTTCTTTATGGAACATGTGTGGGTTTCTTTATGGAACATGTGTGGGTTTCACTATGGATCATGTGTGGGTTTCACTATGGATCATGTGTGGGTTTCACTATGGATCATGTGCGGGTTTCAATATGGATCATGTGCGGGTTTCACTATGGATCATGTGCTGGTTTCTCTATGGAACATGTGTGGGTTTCACTATGGATCATGTGTGGGTTTCTCTATGGATCATGTGTGGGTTTCACTCTGGATCATGTGTGGGTTTCACTATGGATCATGTGTGGGTTTCACTATGGATCATGTGTGGGTTTCTCTATGGATCTTGTGTGGGTTTCTCTATGGATCATGTGTGGGTTTCTCTGTGGAGCATGTGTGGGTTTCTCTATGGATCATGTGTGGGTTTCTCTGTGGATCATGTGTGGGTTTCTCTATGGATCATGTGCGGGTTTCACTATGGAACATGTGTGAGTTTCTCTGTGGAACATGTGTGGGTTTCACGATGGAACATATGTGAGTTTCACTATGGAACATGTGTGAGTTTCTCGGTGGATCATGTGTGGGTTTCACTTTGGAACATGTGTGAGTTTCTCTATGGAACATGTGTGAGTTTCTCTATGGAACATGTGTGGGTTTCACTATGGAACATGTGTGAGTTTCTCTATGGATCATGTGCGGATTTCACTATGGAACATGTGTGAGTTTCTCTATGGAACATGTGTGGGTTTCAGCATGGAACATGTGTGAGTTTCTCTATGGAACATGTGTGGGTTTCTCTGTGGAGCATGTGTGAATTTCACTATGGAACATGTGTGAGTTTCACTATGGAACATGTGTGAGTTTCTCTATGGAACATGTGTGAGTTTCACTATGGAACATGTGTGAATTTCACTGTGGAATATGTATGGGTTTCACTATGGAACATTTGTGGTTTTCACTATGGAACATGTGTGAGTTTCTCTATGGAACATGTGTGAGTTTCACTATGGAACATGTGGGGGTTTCACTATGGATCACGTGCGGGTTTCACTATGGAACATGTTCTGGGTTTCACTATGGATCATGTGTGGGTTTCTCTATGGAACATGTGGGGGTTTCACTATGGATCACGTGCGGGTTTCACTATGGATCACGTGCGGGTTTCACTATGGAACATGTGTGGGTTTCACTATGGAACATGTGTGGGTTTCACTGTGGAACATGTGTGGGTTTCACTATGGAACATGTGGGGGTTTCACTATGGATCATGTGTGGGTTTCACTATGGAACATGTGCGGGTTTCACTATGGATCACGTGCGGGTTTCACTATGGAACATGTGCGGGTTTCACTATGGATCATGTGTGGGTTTCTCTATGGATCACGTGTGAGTTTCTCTGTGGAACATGTGTGGGTTTCTCTATGGAACATGTGTGAGTTTCACTATGGAACTTGTGTGAGTTTCACTATGGAACATGTGCGGGTTTCACTATGGATCACGTGTGAGTTTCTCTATGGATCACGTGTGAGTTTCTCTGTGGAACATGTGTGGGTTTCACTATGGAACTTGTGTGAGTTTCACTATGGAACATGTGCGGGTTTCACTATGGATCACGTGTGAGTTTCTCTATGGATCACGTGTGAGTTTCTCTGTGGAACATGTGTGGGTTTCTCTATGGAACATGTGTGAGTTTCTCTATGGAACATGTGTGAGTTTTACTATGGAACATGTGCGGGTTTCTCTCTGGAACATGTGTGGGTTTCTCTATGGAACATGTGTGAGTTTCTCTATGGAACATGTGTGGGTTTCACTATGGAACATGTGTGGGTTTCACTATGGAACATGTGTGGGTTTCTCTATGGAGCATGTATGTCAGGAGTGTGATGGAATACTCTCCACTTGCCTGGATGAGTGCAGCTTTAACAACACTCAAGAAGCTCGATACCATCCAGGACAAAGCAGCCCGCTTGATTGGCACCCCATCCACCACCCTAAACATTCACTCCCTTCACCACCAGCGCACTGTGGCTGCAGTGTGTACCATCCACAGGATGCACTGCAGCAACTCGCCAAGGCTTCTTCGACAGCACCTCTACCACCTCGATGGATAAGAGAAGCAGGCTCCACTCTAACCCCTCTCCCTAAGCTGTTCCACATTAACCCCTCTCCATACGGAGTTCCACTCTAGCCCCTCTCCAAATGTAGTTCCACTCTAACCCCTCTCCATATGTATATCCTCTCTAACCCCTCTCCCTATGTAGTTCCACTCTAACCACTCTTCCTATTTAGTTCCAATCTAACTCACTCCCCATGTAATGCCACATTATCCATTCTCCCTATGTAGCTTCACTTTAAACCCTCTCACTATGTAGTTCCACTCTAGCCCCTCTCCCTATGTAATTCAACGCTAATCCCTCTCACCTTTGTAGTTCCACTGGAGCCACTCTCCCTGGGTTGTTCCACACTAGCCCCTCTCCCTATGTCGTTCCACTCTAGCCCCTCTCCCTATGTAGTTCCACTCTATCCCCTCTCACTATGTAGTTCCACTCTAAACCCTCTCCCTATGTAGTTCCACTCTAGCCCCTCTGCTTATGGAGTTCCACTCTGACCGCTCTCCCTATGTAGTTCCAATCTATCCCCTCTCCCAGTGTAGTTTCACTCTAGCCCCTCTCACTATGTAGTTCCACTCAATTCCCTCTCCCTATTTAGTTCCATTCTAACCCCTCTCCCTGTGTAGTTCCACTCTAGCTCCTCTCCGTATTTAGTTCCACTCTAACCCCTCTCCCTGTGTAGTTCCACTCTAGCTCCTCTCCGTATTTAGTTCAACTCTAGCCCCTCTCACTATGTAGTTCCACTCTAACCCCTCTCCCTTTGTAGTTTCACTCTCGCCCCTCTCACTATGTAGTTCCACTCTAACCCCTCTCCCTTTGTAGTTTCACTCTAGCCCCTCTCACTATGTAGTTCCACTCTAACCCCTCTCCCTTTGTAGTTCCACTCTAACCCCTCTCCCAGTGTAGTTTCACTCTAACCCCTCTCCCAGTGTAGTTCCACTCTAGCCCCTCTCCCAGTGTAGTTCCACTCTAACCCCTCTCCCTTTGTAGTTCCACTCTATTCCCTCTCCCTGTGTAGTTCCACTCTATTCCCTCTCCCTGTGTAGTTCCACTCTAGCCCCTCTCCCTTTGTAGTTCCACTCTAGCCCCTCTCCCAGTGTAGTTCCACTCTAGCCCCTCTCCCTTTGTAGTTCCACTCTATCCCCTCTCTCTCTGTAGTTTCACTCTAATCCCTCTCCCCGTGCAGTTCCACTCTAACCCCTCTCGCTCTGTAGTTCCACTCTAACCCCATTCCCTGTGTAGTTCCACTCTAACCCCTCTCCCAGTGTAGTTTCACTCTAACCCCTCTCCCAGTGTAGTTCCACTCTAATCCCTCTCCCAGTGTAGTTTCACTCTAACCCCTCTCCCAGTGTAGTTCCACTCTAACCCCTCTCCCAGTGTAGTTCCACTCTATTCCCTCTCCCAGTGTTGTTCCACTCTAACCCCTCTCCCTTTGTAGTTCCACTCTATCCCCTCTCTCTCTGTAGTTCCACTCTATTCCCATTCCCTGTGTAGTTCCACTCTATTCCCTCTCCCTGTGTAGTTCCACTCTAGCCCCTCTCCCTTTGTAGTTCCACTCTATTCCCTCTCCCTGTGTAGTTCCACTCTAGCCCCTCTCCCTTTGTAGTTCCACTCTATTCCCTCTCCCTGTGTAGTTCCACTCTAGCCCCTCTCCCTTTGTAGTTCCACTCTATCCTCTCTCTCTCTGTAGTTTCACTCTAATCCCTCTCCCCGTGCAGTTCCACTCTAACCCCTCTCGCTCTGTAGTTCCACTCTAACCCCATTCCCTGTGTAGTTCCACTCTAACCCCTCTCCCAGTGTAGTTCCACTCTAATCCCTCTCCCAGTGTAGTTCCACTCTAATCCCTCTCCCAGTGTAGTTTCACTCTAACCCCTCTCACTATGTAGTTCCACTCTAACCCCTCTCCCAGTGTAGTTCCACTCTAACCCCTCTCCCAGTGTAGTTCCACTCTATTCCCTCTCCCTGTGTAGTTCCACTCTAACCCCTCTCCCTGTATAGTTCCACTCTAGCCCCTCTCCCTTTGTAGTTCCACTCTAACCCCTCTCGCTCTATAGTTCCACTCTAACCCCATTCCCTGTGTAGTTCCACTCTAAACCCTCTCCCTCTGTAGTTCCACTCTAACCCCTCTCCCTGTGTAGTTCCACTCTAGCTCCTCTCCCTATTTAGTTCCACTCTAACCCCTCTCGCTGTGTATAGAATCATAGAATCATAGAATCATAGAAGTTACAACATGGAAACAGGCCCTTCGGCCCAACATGTCCATGTCGCCCAGTTTATACCACTAAGCTAGTCCCAATTGCCTGCACTTGGCCCATATCCCTCTATACCCATCTTACCCATGTAACTGTCCAAATGCTTTTTAAAAGACAAAATTGTACCCGCCTCCACTACTGCCTCTGGCAGCTCGTTCCAGACACTCACCACCCTTTGAGTGAAAAAATTGCCCCTCTGGACCGTTTTGTATCTCTCCCCTCTCACCTTAAATCTATGTCCCCTCGTTATAGACTCCCCTCCCTTTGGGAAAAGATTTTGACTATCGACCTTATCTATGCCCCTCATTATTTTATAGACTTCTATAAGATCACCCCTTAACCTCCTACTCTCCAGGGAAAAAAGTCCCAGTCTGTCTAACCTCTCCCTGTAAGTCAAACCATCAAGTCCCGGTAGCATCCTAGTAAATCTTTTCTGCACTCTTTCTAGTTTAATAATATCCTTTCTATAATAGGGTGACCAGAACTGTACACAGTACTCCAAGTGTGGCCTCACCAATGCCCTGTACAACTTCAACAAGACATCCCAACTCCTGCATTCAATGTTCTGACCAATGAAACCAAGTATGCTGAATGCCTTCTTCACCACCCTATCCACCTGTGACTCCACTTTCAAGGAGCTATGAATCTGGACTCCCAGATCTCTTTGTTCTATAACTCTCCCCAACGCCCTACCATTAACGGAGTAGGTCCTGGCCCGATTCGATCTACCAAAATGGATCACCTCACATTTATCTAAATTAAACTCCATCTGCCATTCATCGGCCCACTGGCCCAATTTATCAAGATCCCGTTGCAATCCTAGATAACCTTCTTCACTGTCCACAATGCCACCAATCTTGGTGTCATCTGCAAACTTACTAACCATGCCTCCTAAATTCTCTTCCAAATCATTAATATAAATAACAAATAACAGCAGACCCAGCACCGATCCCTGAGGCACACCGCTGGACACAGGCATCCAGTTTGAAAAACAACCTTCTACAACCACCCTCTGTCTTCTGTCGTCAAGCCAATTTTGTATCCAATTGGCTACCTCACCTTGGATCCCATGAGATTTAACCTTATGTAACAACCTACCATGCGGTACCTTGTCAAATGCTTTGCTGAAGTCCATGTAGACCACGTCTACTGCACAGCCCTCATCTATCTTCTTGGTTACCCCTTCAAAAAACTCAATCAAATTCGTGAGATATGATTTAACTCTCACAAAACCATGCTGACTGTTCCTAATCAGTCCCTGCCTCTCCAAATGCCTGTAGATCCTGTCCCTCAGAATACCCTCTAACAACTTACCCACTACAGATGTCAGGCTCACTGGTCTGTAGTTCCCAGGCTTTTCCCTGCCGCCCTTCTTAAACAAAGGCACAACATTTGCTACCCTCCAATCTTCAGGCACCTCACCTGTAGCGGTGGATGATTCAAATATCTCTGCTAGGGGACCCGCAATTTCCTCCCTAACCTCCCATAACGTCCTGGGATACATTTCATCAGGTCCCGGAGATTTATCTACCTTGATGCGCGTTAAGACTTCCAGCACCTCCCTCTCTGTAATATGTACACTCCTCAAGACATCACTATTTATTTCCCCAAGTTCCCTAACATCCATGCCTTTCTCAACCGTAAATACCGATGTGAAATATTCATTCAGGATCTCACCCATCTCTTGTGGTTCCGCACATAGATGACCTTGTTGATCCACTCTATCCCCTCTCCCTGTGTAGTTCCACTCTATCCCCTCTCCCTGTGTAGTTCCACTCTAACTCCTCTCTCTCTGTAGTTCCACTCTAATCCCTCTCCCTTTGTAGTTCCACTCTAATCCCTCTCTCTCTGTAGTTCCACTCTAACCCCTCTCCCTATGTAGTTCCACTCTAATCGCTCTCCCTTTGTAGTTCCACTCTATTCCCTCTCCCTGTGTAGTTCCACTCTAACTCCTCTCCCTGTGTAGTTCCACTCTAATCCCTCTCCCTATGTAGTTCCACTCTAACTCCTCTCCCTGTGTAGTTCCACTCTAACCCCTCTCCCTCTGTAGTTCCACTCTAATCCCTCTCCCTCTGTAGTTCCACTCTAAACCCTCTCTCTCTGTAGTTCCACTCTAATCCCTCTCCCTGTGTAGTTCCACTCTAAACCCTCTCCCAGTGTAGTTCCACTCTAACCCCTCTCCCTGTGTATTTCCACTCTAACCCCTCTCCCTCTGTAGTTCCACTCTAACCCCTCTCCCTCTGTAGTTCCACTCTAACCCCTCTCCCTCTGTAGTTCCACTCTAACCCCTCTCCCTCTGTAGTTCCACTCCAAACCCTCTCCCTCTGTAGTTCCACTCTAACTCCTCTCTCTCTGTAGTTCCACTCTAACCCCTCTCCATCTGTAGTTCCACTCTAACTCCTCTCTCTCTGTAGTTCCACTCTAACCCCTCTCACTATGTAGTTCCACTCTAATCCCTCTCCCTATGTAGTTCCACTCTAAACCCTCTCCCTGTGTAGTTCCACTCTAAACCCTCTCCCTGTGTAGTTCCACTCGAAACCCTCTCCCTGTGTAGTTCCACTCTAACCCCTCTCCCTGTGTAGTTCCACTCTAAACCCTCTCCCTGTGTAGTTCCACTCTAATCCCTCTCCCGATGTAGTTCCACTCTAAACCCTCTCCCTGTGTAGTTCCACTCTAACCCCTCTCCCTATGTAGTTCCACTCTAAACCCTCTCACTATGTAGTTCCACTCTAACCCCTCTCCCTGTGTAGTTCCACTCTAACTCCTCTCTCTCTGTAGTTCCACTCTAACCCCTCTCACTATGTAGTTCCACTCTAATCCCTCTCTCTCTGTAGTTCCACTCTAATCCCTCTCTCTCTGTAGTTCCATTCTAACCCCTCTCACTATGTAGTTCCACTCTAATCCCTCTCTCTCTGTAGTTCCACTCTAATCCCTCTCTCTCTGTAGTTCCACTCTAACCCCTCTCCCTGTGTAGTTCCACTCTATCCCCTCTCCCTGTGTAGTTCCACTCTAATCCCTCTCCCTGTGTAGTTCCACTCTAACTCCTCTCCCTGTGTAGTTCCACTCTAATCCCTCTCCCTATGTAGTTCCACTCTAACTCCTCTCCCTGTGTAGTTCCACTCTAACCCCTCTCCCTCTGTAGTTCCACTCTAATCCCTCTCCCTCTGTAGTTCCACTCTAAACCCTCTCTCTCTGTAGTTCCACTCTAATCCCTCTCCCTCTGTAGTTCCACTCTAATCCCTCTCTCTCTGTAGTTCCACTCTAACCCCTCTCCCTCTGTAGTTCCACTCTAACCCCTCTCCCTGTGTAGTTCCACTCTAATCCCTCTCCCTGTGTAGTTCCACTCTAAACCCTCTCCCCGTGTAGTTCCACTCTAATCCCTCTCCCTGTGTAGTTCCACTCTAAACCCTCTCCCAGTGTAGTTCCACTCTAACCCCTCTCCCTGTGTATTTCCACTCTAACCCCTCTCCCTCTGTAGTTCCACTCTAACCCCTCTCCCTCTGTAGTTCCACTCTAACCCCTCTCCCTCTGTAGTTCCACTCTAACCCCTCTCCCTCTGTAGTTCCACTCCTAACCCTCTCCCTCTGTAGTTCCACTCTAACTCCTCTCTCTCTGTAGTTCCACTCTAACCCCTCTCCATCTGTAGTTCCACTCTAACTCCTCTCTCTCTGTAGTTCCACTCTAACCCCTCTCACTATGTAGTTCCACTCTAATCCCTCTCCCTATGTAGTTCCACTCTAAACCCTCTCCCTGTGTAGTTCCACTCTAAACCCTCTCCCTGTGTAGTTCCACTCTAAACCCTCTCCCTGTGTAGTTCCACTCTAACCCCTCTCCCTGTGTAGTTCCACTCTAAACCCTCTCCCTGTGTAGTTCCACTCTAATCCCTCTCCCTATGTCGTTCCACTCTAAACCCTCTCCCTGTGTAGTTCCACTCTAACCCCTCTCCCTATGTAGTTCCACTCTAAACCCTCTCACTATGTAGTTCCACTCTAACCCCTCTCCCTGTGTAGTTCCACTCTAACTCCTCTCTCTCTGTAGTTCCACTCGAACCCCTCTCACTATGTAGTTCCACTCTAATCCCTCTCTCTCTGTAGTTCCACTCTAATCCCTCTCTCTCTGTAATTCCACTCTAACCCCTCTCACTATGTAGTTCCACTCTAATCCCTCTCTCTCTGTAGTTCCACTCTAATCCCTCTCTCTCTGTAGTTCCACTCTAACCCCTCTCCCTATGTAGTTCCACTCTAACCCCTCTCCCTATGTAGTTCCACTCTAAACACTCTCCCTGTGTAGTTCCACTCTAACCCCTCTCCCTATGTAGTTCCACTCTAAACCCTCTCCCTGTGTAGTTCCACTCTAAACCCTCTCACTATGTAGTTCCACTCTAACCCCTCTCCCTGTGTAGTTCCACTCTAAACCCTCTCACTATGTAGTTCCACTCTAACTCCTCTCTCTCTGTAGTTCCACTCTAACTCCTCTCCCTGTGTAGTTCCACTCTAATCCCTCTCTCTCTGTAGTTCCACTCTAACCCCTCTCACTATGTAGTTCCACTCTAATCCCTCTCTCTCTGTAGTTCCACTCTAACCCCTCTCCCTCTGTAGTTCCACTCTAACTCCTCTCTCTCTGTAGTTCCACTCGAACCCCTCTCACTATGTAGTTCCACTCTAATCCCTCTCTCTCTGTAGTTCCACTCTAACCCCTCTCCCTGTGTAGTTCCACTCTAATCCCTCTCACTATGTAGTTCCACTCTAACCCCTCTCACTATGTAGTTCCACTCTAATCCCTCTCTCTCTGTAGTTCCACTCTAACCCCTCTCACTATGTAGTTCCATTCTAATCCCTCTCACTATGTAGTTCCACTCTAATCCCTCTCTCTCTGTAGTTCCACTCTAACCCCTCTCACTATGTAGTTCCACTCTAAACCCTCTCCCTGTGTAGTTCCACTCTAACTCCTCTCTCTCTGTAGTTCCACTCTAATCCCTCTCTCTCTCTAGTTCCACTCTAACCCCTCTCACTATGTAGTTCCACTCTAACCCCTCTCACTCTGTAGTTCCACTCTAACCCCTCTCACTATGTAGTTCCACTCTAACCCCTCTCCCTGTGTAGTTCCACTCTAACTCCTCTCTCTCTGTAGTTCCACTCTAACCCCTCTCCCTATGTAGTTCCACTCTAGCTCCTCTCTCTCTGTAGTTCCACTCTAACCCCTCTCACGATGTAGTTCCACTCTAATCCCTCTCCCTCTGTAGTTCCACTCTAACCCTCTCACTATGTAGTTCCACTCTAATCCCTCTCCCTATGTAGTTCCACTCTAACCCCTCTCCCTGTGTAGTTCCACTCTAACCCCTCTCCCTCTGTAGTTCCACTCTAACCCCTCTCCCTCTGTAGTTCCACTCTATTCCCTCTCCCTGTGTAGTTCCACTCTAACTCCTCTCCCTGTGTAGTTCCACTCTAATCCCTCTCCCTATGTAGTTCCACTCTAACTCCTCTCCCTGTGTAGTTCCACTCTAACCCCTCGCCCTCTGTAGTTCCACTCTAATCCCTCTCCCTCTGTAGTTCCACTCTAAACCCTCTCTCTCTGTAGTTCCACTCTAACCCCTCTCCCTGTGTAGTTCCACTCTAAACCCTCTCCCTGTGTAGTTCCACTCTAATCCCTCTCCCTATGTAGTTCCACTCTAAACCCTCTCCCTGTGTAGTTCCACTCTAACCCCTCTCCCTATGTAGTTCCAATCTAAACCCTCTCACTATGTAGTTCCACTCTAACCCCTCTCCCTGTGTAGTTCCACTCTAATCCCTCTCTCTCTGTAGTTCCACTCTAACCCCTCTCACTATGTAGTTCCACTCTAATCCCTCTCTCTCTGTAGTTCCACTCTAATCCCTCTCTCTCTGTAGTTCCACTCTAACCCCTCTCCCTGTGTAGTTCCACTCTATCCCCTCTCCCTGTGTAGTTCCACTCTAATCCCTCTCCCTGTGTAGTTCCACTCTAACTCCTCTCCCTGTGTAGTTCCACTCTAATCCCTCTCCCTATGTAGTTCCACTCTAACTCCTCTCCCTGTGTAGTTCCACTCTAACCCCTCTCCCTCTGTAGTTCCACTCTAATCCCTCTCCCTCTGTAGTTCCACTCTAAACCCTCTCTCTCTGTAGTTCCACTCTAATCCCTCTCCCTCTGTAGTTCCACTCTAATCCCTCTCTCTCTGTAGTTCCACTCTAACCCCTCTCCCTCTGTAGTTCCACTCTAACCCCTCTCCCTCTGTAGTTCCACTCTAACCCCTCTCCCTCTGTAGTTCCACTCCTAACCCTCTCCCTCTGTAGTTCCACTCTAACTCCTCTCTCTCTGTAGTTCCACTCTAACCCCTCTCCATCTGTAGTTCCACTCTAACTCCTCTCTCTCTGTAGTTCCACTCTAACCCCTCTCACTATGTAGTTCCACTCTAATCCCTCTCCCTATGTAGTTCCACTCTAAACCCTCTCCCTGTGTAGTTCCACTCTAAACCCTCTCCCTGTGTAGTTCCACTCTAAACCCTCTCCCTGTGTAGTTCCACTCTAACCCCTCTCCCTGTGTAGTTCCACTCTAAACCCTCTCCCTGTGTAGTTCCACTCTAATCCCTCTCCCTATGTCGTTCCACTCTAAAACCTCTCCCTGTGTAGTTCCACTCTAACCCCTCTCCCTATGTAGTTCCACTCTAAACCCTCTCACTATGTAGTTCCACTCTAACCCCTCTCCCTGTGTAGTTCCACTCTAACTCCTCTCTCTCTGTAGTTCCACTCGAACCCCTCTCACTATGTAGTTCCACTCTAATCCCTCTCTCTCTGTAGTTCCACTCTAATCCCTCTCTCTCTGTAGTTCCACTCTAACCCCTCTCACTATGTAGTTCCACTCTAATCCCTCTCTCTCTGTAGTTCCACTCTAATCCCTCTCTCTCTGTAGTTCCACTCTAACCCCTCTCCCTATGTAGTTCCACTCTAACCCCTCTCCCTATGTAGTTCCACTCTAAACACTCTCCCTGTGTAGTTCCACTCTAACACCTCTCCCTATGTAGTTCCACTCTAAACCCTCTCCCTGTGTAGTTCCACTCTAACCCCTCTCCCTATGTAGTTCCACTCTAAACCCTCTCACTATGTAGTTCCACTCTAACCCCTCTCCCTGTGTAGTTCCACTCTAAACCCTCTCACTATGTAGTTCCACTCTAACTCCTCTCTCTCTGTAGTTCCACTCTAACTCCTCTCCCTGTGTAGTTCCACTCTAATCCCTCTCTCTCTGTAGTTCCACTCTAACCCCTCTCACTATGTAGTTCCACTCTAATCCCTCTCTCTCTGTAGTTCCACTCTAACCCCTCTCCCTCTGTAGTTCCACTCTAACTCCTCTCTCTCTGTAGTTCCATTCTAATCCCTCTCACTATGTAGTTCCACTCTAATCCCTCTCTCTCTGTAGTTCCACTCTAACCCCTCTCACTATGTAGTTCCACTCTAAACCCTCTCCCTGTGTAGTTCCACTCTAACTCCTCTCTCTCTGTAGTTCCACTCTAATCCCTCTCTCTCTCTAGTTCCACTCTAACCCCTCTCACTATGTAGTTCCACTCTAACCCCTCTCACTCTGTAGTTCCACTCTAACCCCTCTCACTATGTAGTTCCACTCTAACCCCTCTCCCTGTGTAGTTCCACTCTAACCCCTCTCCCTGTGTAGTTCCACTCTAACTCCTCTCTCTCTGTAGTTCCACTCTAACCCCTCTCACTATGTAGTTCCACTCTAATCCCTCTCTCTCTGTAGTTCCACTCTAATCCCTCTCTCTCTGTAGTTCCACTCTAACCCCTCTCACTATGTAGTTCCACTCTAATCCCTCTCTCTCTGTAGTTCCACTCTAACCCCTCTCCCTATGTAGTTCCACTCTAGCTCCTCTCTCTCTGTAGTTCCACTCTAACCCCTCTCACGATGTAGTTCCACTCTAATCCCTCTCCCTCTGTAGTTCCACTCTAATCCCTCTCACTATGTAGTTCCACTCTAACCCCTCTCACTATGTAGTTCCACTCTAATCCCTCTCTCTCTGTAGTTCCACTCTAATCCCTCTCTCTCTGTAGTTCCACTCTAACCCCTCTCCCTGTGTAGTTCCACTCTATCCCCTCTCCCTGTGTAGTTCCACTCTAATCCCTCTCCCTGTGTAGTTCCACTCTAACTCCTCTCCCTGTGTAGTTCCACTCTAATCCCTCTCCCTATGTAGTTCCACTCTAACTCCTCTCCCTGTGTAGTTCCACTCTAACCCCTCTCCCTCTGTAGTTCCACTATAATCCCTCTCCCTCTGTAGTTCCACTCTAAACCCTCTCTCTCTGTAGTTCCACTCTAATCCCTCTCCCTCTGTAGTTCCACTCTAATCCCTCTCTCTCTGTAGTTCCACTCTAACCCCTCTCCCTCTGTAGTTCCACTCTAACCCCTCTCCCTCTGTAGTTCCACTCTAACCCCTCTCCCTCTGTAGTT
Source organism: Heptranchias perlo (assembly GCF_035084215.1). Lineage (NCBI taxonomy): Eukaryota > Metazoa > Chordata > Chondrichthyes > Hexanchiformes > Hexanchidae > Heptranchias > Heptranchias perlo. The sequence goes on from NW_027139462.1 coordinate 83,963, forward strand.
CCACTCCTAACCCTCTCCCTCTGTAGTTCCACTCTAACTCCTCTCTCTCTGTAGTTCCACTCTAACCCCTCTCCATCTGTAGTTCCACTCTAACTCCTCTCTCTCTGTAGTTCCACTCTAACCCCTCTCACTATGTAGTTCCACTCTAATCCCTCTCCCTATGTAGTTCCACTCTAAACCCTCTCCCTGTGTAGTTCCACTCTAAACCCTCTCCCTGTGTAGTTCCACTCTAAACCCTCTCCCTGTGTAGTTCCACTCTAACCCCTCTCCCTGTGTAGTTCCACTCTAAACCCTCTCCCTGTGTAGTTCCACTCTAATCCCTCTCCCTATGTCGTTCCACTCTAAAACCTCTCCCTGTGTAGTTCCACTCTAACCCCTCTCCCTATGTAGTTCCACTCTAAACCCTCTCACTATGTAGTTCCACTCTAACCCCTCTCCCTGTGTAGTTCCACTCTAACTCCTCTCTCTCTGTAGTTCCACTCGAACCCCTCTCACTATGTAGTTCCACTCTAATCCCTCTCTCTCTGTAGTTCCACTCTAATCCCTCTCTCTCTGTAGTTCCACTCTAACCCCTCTCACTATGTAGTTCCACTCTAATCCCTCTCTCTCTGTAGTTCCACTCTAATCCCTCTCTCTCTGTAGTTCCACTCTAACCCCTCTCCCTATGTAGTTCCACTCTAACCCCTCTCCCTATGTAGTTCCACTCTAAACACTCTCCCTGTGTAGTTCCACTCTAACACCTCTCCCTATGTAGTTCCACTCTAAACCCTCTCCCTGTGTAGTTCCACTCTAACCCCTCTCCCTATGTAGTTCCACTCTAAACCCTCTCACTATGTAGTTCCACTCTAACCCCTCTCCCTGTGTAGTTCCACTCTAAACCCTCTCACTATGTAGTTCCACTCTAACTCCTCTCTCTCTGTAGTTCCACTCTAACTCCTCTCCCTGTGTAGTTCCACTCTAATCCCTCTCTCTCTGTAGTTCCACTCTAACCCCTCTCACTATGTAGTTCCACTCTAACCCCTCTCACTATGTAGTTCCACTCTAATCCCTCTCTCTCTGTAGTTCCACTCTAACCCCTCTCACTATGTAGTTCCATTCTAATCCCTCTCACTATGTAGTTCCACTCTAATCCCTCTCTCTCTGTAGTTCCACTCTAACCCCTCTCACTATGTAGTTCCACTCTAAACCCTCTCCCTGTGTAGTTCCACTCTAACTCCTCTCTCTCTGTAGTTCCACTCTAATCCCTCTCTCTCTCTAGTTCCACTCTAACCCCTCTCACTATGTAGTTCCACTCTAACCCCTCTCACTCTGTAGTTCCACTCTAACCCCTCTCACTATGTAGTTCCACTCTAACCCCTCTCCCTGTGTAGTTCCACTCTAACCCCTCTCCCTGTGTAGTTCCACTCTAACTCCTCTCTCTCTGTAGTTCCACTCTAACCCCTCTCACTATGTAGTTCCACTCTAATCCCTCTCTCTCTGTAGTTCCACTCTAATCCCTCTCTCTCTGTAGTTCCACTCTAACCCCTCTCACTATGTAGTTCCACTCTAATCCCTCTCTCTCTGTAGTTCCACTCTAACCCCTCTCCCTATGTAGTTCCACTCTAGCTCCTCTCTCTCTGTAGTTCCACTCTAACCCCTCTCACGATGTAGTTCCACTCTAATCCCTCTCCCTCTGTAGTTCCACTCTAATCCCTCTCACTATGTAGTTCCACTCTAACCCCTCTCACTATGTAGTTCCACTCTAATCCCTCTCTCTCTGTAGTTCCACTCTAATCCCTCTCTCTCTGTAGTTCCACTCTAACCCCTCTCCCTGTGTAGTTCCACTCTATCCCCTCTCCCTGTGTAGTTCCACTCTAATCCCTCTCCCTGTGTAGTTCCACTCTAACTCCTCTCCCTGTGTAGTTCCACTCTAATCCCTCTCCCTATGTAGTTCCACTCTAACTCCTCTCCCTGTGTAGTTCCACTCTAACCCCTCTCCCTCTGTAGTTCCACTCTAATCCCTCTCCCTCTGTAGTTCCACTCTAAACCCTCTCTCTCTGTAGTTCCACTCTAATCCCTCTCCCTCTGTAGTTCCACTCTAATCCCTCTCTCTCTGTAGTTCCACTCTAACCCCTCTCCCTCTGTAGTTCCACTCTAACCCCTCTCCCTCTGTAGTTCCACTCTAACCCCTCTCCCTCTGTAGTTCCACTCCTAACCCTCTCCCTCTGTAGTTCCACTCTAACTCCTCTCTCTCTGTAGTTCCACTCTAACCCCTCTCCATCTGTAGTTCCACTCTAACTCCTCTCTCTCTGTAGTTCCACTCTAACCCCTCTCACTATGTAGTTCCACTCTAATCCCTCTCCCTATGTAGTTCCACTCTAAACCCTCTCCCTGTGTAGTTCCACTCTAAACCCTCTCCCTGTGTAGTTCCACTCTAAACCCTCTCCCTGTGTAGTTCCACTCTAACCCCTCTCCCTGTGTAGTTCCACTCTAAACCCTCTCCCTGTGTAGTTCCACTCTAATCCCTCTCCCTATGTCGTTCCACTCTAAAACCTCTCCCTGTGTAGTTCCACTCTAACCCCTCTCCCTATGTAGTTCCACTCTAAACCCTCTCACTATGTAGTTCCACTCTAACCCCTCTCCCTGTGTAGTTCCACTCTAACTCCTCTCTCTCTGTAGTTCCACTCGAACCCCTCTCACTATGTAGTTCCACTCTAATCCCTCTCTCTCTGTAGTTCCACTCTAATCCCTCTCTCTCTGTAGTTCCACTCTAACCCCTCTCACTATGTAGTTCCACTCTAATCCCTCTCTCTCTGTAGTTCCACTCTAATCCCTCTCTCTCTGTAGTTCCACTCTAACCCCTCTCCCTATGTAGTTCCACTCTAACCCCTCTCCCTATGTAGTTCCACTCTAAACACTCTCCCTGTGTAGTTCCACTCTAACACCTCTCCCTATGTAGTTCCACTCTAAACCCTCTCCCTGTGTAGTTCCACTCTAACCCCTCTCCCTATGTAGTTCCACTCTAAACCCTCTCACTATGTAGTTCCACTCTAACCCCTCTCCCTGTGTAGTTCCACTCTAAACCCTCTCACTATGTAGTTCCACTCTAACTCCTCTCTCTCTGTAGTTCCACTCTAACTCCTCTCCCTGTGTAGTTCCACTCTAATCCCTCTCTCTCTGTAGTTCCACTCTAACCCCTCTCACTATGTAGTTCCACTCTAATCCCTCTCTCTCTGTAGTTCCACTCTAACCCCTCTCCCTCTGTAGTTCCACTCTAACTCCTCTCTCTCTGTAGTTCCACTCTAACCCCTCTCACTATGTAGTTCCACTCTAATCCCTCTCTCTCTGTAGTTCCACTCTAACCCCTCTCCCTGTGTAGTTCCACTCTAATCCCTCTCACTATGTAGTTCCACTCTAACCCCTCTCACTATGTAGTTCCACTCTAATCCCTCTCTCTCTGTAGTTCCACTCTAACCCCTCTCACTATGTAGTTCCATTCTAATCCCTCTCACTATGTAGTTCCACTCTAATCCCTCTCTCTCTGTAGTTCCACTCTAACCCCTCTCACTATGTAGTTCCACTCTAAACCCTCTCCCTGTGTAGTTCCACTCTAACTCCTCTCTCTCTGTAGTTCCACTCTAATCCCTCTCTCTCTCTCGTTCCACTCTAACCCCTCTCACTATGTAGTTCCACTCTAACCCCTCTCACTCTGTAGTTCCACTCTAACCCCTCTCACTATGTAGTTCCACTCTAACCCCTCTCCCTGTGTAGTTCCACTCTAACTCCTCTCTCTCTGTAGTTCCACTCTAACCCCTCTCCCTATGTAGTTCCACTCTAGCTCCTCTCTCTCTGTAGTTCCACTCTAACCCCTCTCACGATGTAGTTCCACTCTAATCCCTCTCCCTCTGTAGTTCCACTCTAACCCTCTCACTATGTAGTTCCACTCTAATCCCTCTCCCTATGTAGTTCCACTCTAACCCCTCTCCCTGTGTAGTTCCTATGGAGCCTGAGCTGAGGGCCTCCTCTTCAATATTCGATTGATCCTTGTGCTCCCTGGAACACCAGCCGAGGAAGCCCCGTTACTGTTGAACTGCAGTTGTTAAATCCACAGGATTCTGACCCCTGACGGAGGCAGTGCTGCACCAGGGACAATGTTATTCATGTGTGGGTTGTATCTCAAGGGCATACGATGAAACACGGCATTTAAACCTCAGCAACATCTCTAGTGACGACACATTTGGAACATTGTCTCCAGTTCTGGCCACGGGTGTTTCGAAAGATGCTATGGACAAGGTTGAGGAGAAGTCCAAGGATGATCCCGGGCTTTCGGAATCTAAGATTTGATGAGCAGGAGCACAAGAGCTGAACTGATTGTCAATGAAAAGTAAAGGGTAATGGAACAGGCTCTCAGACAAATCACCTGACTATCTCCTTCAAAAAAATCGAGACAAGTTTGGTTGAAGTATTAAAGGAGACAGAGATGTTCCTGGGCTGCAAAGTACAACCTCTCGATGGGATGACGAGCGATGATCACTGATGGCATTTTTTATAACAAGCAGACGTCAGAACTGATAACAACTCCCCCAAATGAGCATGGATACAGGAAGGGACTATTGATAGAATGGAACACGCCCAATGAGCCATCTCAACCCAATATAGCACAGGAAGTACTGGATGTCCCAGTGCAGGACACCAAGTGAAGGGAGTTCAGCATCCCAAGGAAACCTCCTGATCTGACAGACCAGCGGATACATCTCAACACAATGTCAGGACAGGAGGTCACAATGTGAGGGAGTTGCAATCCGACGAGATTGTGCCCAGTTAAAACTGGAGGTAATGCTCAGTGTGAGCGACTGGCGGGAACTTGTTGACAGTCTCAGGTCAACTGTCCTGAATGGGGTTCAACATCACTGAGGATTTGGAAAGTAAGTTTTCTCGCTCCATTTGTACGTTTGTGGGCAGCAGCTTTTACTGCTTCCTCTCACTGCATTGCTTTCTCCTTCGAGCTGTTACATTGGCTCTGCAAAGCCCACGGTTGAATTTTCTATTCGTCGTGAAGCAGTTTCTCATGAAGGATTCTCATACAGAATTTGAAGGCCGAGTTCTATTTAATTTTAAAACAATTTCTTCTTCAGTTACAGAATTCGGGCTGCTGCATTTTACAAATGGTAAATCTGAGTTTGAACCACAACCTCAGATCTGCTGCAGCTCCATCACTGTAAGTTTGTCGAAAGGGCACGTATTATTTACAGGTCTAAATGGGGTTTTCACCACACTTACACTGGAATTACGGTGGTGGAGTGGGAGCAGCAGCGAGGCAACTACAGGCTCACTCATCTTCACTCCCTCTATATGATTGCATGACTGTGGGTCCCCTCTCCTATTCTCTCCCTCTCTCCTTTATCCCTCCTTCCGCCTCGCATTCTCTCTCTCTCTCCTTTATCCCTCGCTTCTCTTCTCATTCTCTCTCTCTCCTTTATCCCTCGCTTCTCTTCTCATTCTCTCTCTCTCTCCTTTATCCCTCGCTTCTCTTCTCATTCTCTCTCTCTCTCCTTTATCCCTCGCTTCCCTTCTCATTCTCTCTCTCTCTCCTTTATCCCTCGCTTCCCTTCTCATTCTCTCTCTCTCTCCTTTATCCCTTGGTTCCCTTCTCATTCTCTCTCTCTCTCCTTTATCCCTCGCTTCTCTTCTCTCTCTCTCCTTTATACCTCCTTCCGCCTCGCATTCTCTCTCTCTCTCCTTTATCCCTCGCTTCTCTTCTCATTCTCTCTCTCTCTCCTTTATCCCTCGCTTCTCTTCTCTCTCTCTCTCTCCTTTAAGAGAGTGGTTAACATCAATGTGGGCCCTTAAACACGGGTCATGGCGATATTGTAATTGAAAATAACAACATGTTAAATAATTACTTTGTGTCAGTATTTACAGTAGAAGGGGATAGCATGCCGGAAATCCCAAGGAAACTAATTTTGAATCAGGGACCGGGGATTCACCATAATTAACATAAGCAAATTAACAGTAATGAAGAAAATAATGGCACTAAAGAGTGATAAATCCCCAGATGGTTTCCAGCCCAGGGTTTTAAAGGAAGTAGGTGAGCACATTGCGGATTCCCGAACTAATCTTCTCTCGATTCAGGAACTGTCCCTTTATATTATAGATTCATAGAATCATAGAAGTTACAACATGGAAACAGGCCCTTTGGCCCTACATGTCCATGTTGCCCAGTTTATACCACTAAGCTAGTCCCAATTGCCTGCACTTGGCCCATATCCCTCTATACCCATCTTACCCATGTAACTGTCCAAATGCTTTTTAAAAGACAAAATTGTACCCGCCTCTACTACTGCCTCTGGCAGCTCGTTCCAGACACTCAGCACCCTTTGAGTGAAAAAATTGCCCCTCTGGACCCTTTTGTATCTCTCCCCTCTCACCTTAAATCTATGTCCCCTCGTTATAGACTCCCCTAACTTTGGGAAAAGATTTTGACTATCTACCTTATCTATGCACCTCATTATTTCATAGACTTCTATAAGATCACCCCTAAACCTCCTACTCTCCAGGGAAAAAAGTCCCAGTCTATCCAACCTCTCCCTATAAGTCAAACCATCAAGTCCCGGTAGCATCCTAGTAAATCTTTTCTGCACTCTTTCTAGTTCAATAATATCCTTTCTATAATAGGGTGACCAGAACTGTACACAGTATTCCAAGTGTGGCCTTACAAATGTCTTGTACTTCAATAAGACACCCCAACTCCTGTATTCAATGTTCTGACCAATGAAACCAAGCATGCTGAATGCCTTCTTCACCACCCTATCCACCTGTGACTCCACTTTCAAGGAGCTATGAACCTGTACTCCTAGATCTCATTGTTCGATAACTCTCCCCAACGCCCTACCATTAACGGAGTAGGTCCTGGCCCGATTCGATCTACCAAAATGCATCACCTCACATTTATCTAAATTAAACTCCATCTGCCATTCATCGGCCCATTGGCCCAATTTATCAAGATCCCGTTGCAATCCTAGATAACCTTCTTCGCACTCCACAATGCCACCAATCTTGGTGTCATCTGCAAACTTACTAACCATTCCTCCTAAATTCTCATCCAAATCATTAATATAAATAACAAATAACAGCGGACCCAGCACCGATCCCTGAGGCACACTGCTGATCACAGGCCTCCAGTTTGAAAAACAACCCTCTACAACCACCCTCTGTCTTCTGTCTTCAATCCAATTTTGTATCCAATTGGCAACCTCACCTTGGATCCTGTGAGATTTAACCTTATGTAACAACCTACCATGTGGTACCTTGTCAAAGGCTTTGCTGAAGTCCATGTAGACCACGTCTACTGCACAGCCCTCATCTATCTTCTTGGTTACCCCTTCAAAAAACTCAATCAAATTCGTGAGACATGATTTTCCTCTCACAAAACCATGCTGACTGTTCCTCATCAGTCCCTGCCTCTCCAAATGCCTGTCGATCCTGTCTCTCAGTTCCCAGGCTTTTCCCTGCCGCCCTTCTTAAACAAAGGCACAACATTTGCTACCCTCCAATCTTCAGGCACCTCACCTGTAGCTGTCGATGATTCAAATATCTCTGCCAGGTGACCCGCAATTTCCTCCCTAACCTCCCATAACGTCCTGGGATACATTTCATCAGGTCCCGGAGATTTATCTACCTTGATGCGCGTTAAGACTTCCAGCACCTCCCTCTCTGTAATATGTACACTCCTCAAGACATCACTATTTATTTCCCCAAGTTCCCTAACATCCATGCCTTTCTCAACCGTAAATACCGATGTGAAATATTCATTTAGGATCTCACCCATCTCTTGTGGTTCCGCACATAGATGACCTTGTTGATCCTTAAGAGGCCCTACTCTCTCCCTAGTTACTTTTTTGCCCTTTATGTATTTGTAGAAGCTCTTTGGATTCTCCTTTGCCTTATCTGCCAAAGCAATCTCATGTCCCCTTTTTGCCCTCCTGATTTCTCTCTTAACTCTACTCCAGCAATCTCTATACTCTTCAAGGGATCCACTTGATCCCAGCTGCCTATGCATGTCATATGCCTCCTTCTTCTTTTTGACTAGGGCCTCAATCTCCCGAGTCATCCAAGGTTCCCTACTTCTACCAGCCTTGCCCTTCACTTTATAAGGAATGTGCTTACCCTGAACCCTGGTTAACACACTTTTGAAAGCCTCCCACTTACCAGACGTCCCTTTGCCTGCCATCAGACTCTTCCAATCAACTTCTGAAAGTTCCTGTCTAATACCATCAAAATTGGCCTTTCCCCAATTTAGAATTTTAACCAGGGAATTATAGACCAGTTAGTCTAACATCTGTTGTGGGGAAAATGCTGGAGTCTATAATTATGGATAGGGTGACTGAACACCTCGAGAATTTTCAGTTAATCAGAGAGAGCCAGCGTGGGTTTGTAAAGGGGAGGTCATGCCTGACAAACCTGATTGAATTTTTTAAAGAGGTCACTAAATTAGTAGACAGGGGAAGGTCAACGGACGTTGTTTATATGGACTTCCAGAAGGCATTCGATAAAGTCCCTCATGAGAGATTGTTAGCTAAAGTTGAAGCTCATGGAACTGAGGGTAAATTATTGACCTGGTTAGGAAATTGGCTGAGCGGCAGGAGACAGAGAGTAGGGATAATGGGCAGGTACTCAAATTGGCAGGATGTGACTCGTGGGGTCCCACAGGGATCTGTGTTGGGGCCTCAACTATTCACTGTATTTATTAACAACTTAGATGACAGGACAGAGAGCCACATATCCAAGTTTGCCAATGACACAATGTTAGGCAGCATTGTAAGCAGTGTAGATGGAAGCATAAAATTACAGAGAGATATTAATAGATTAAGTGAATGGGCAAAACTGTGACAAATAGATTTCAATTTAGGCAAGGGTGAGGTCATCTACTTTGGACCTATAAAGGATAGATCAGAGTACTTTCTAAATGGTGAAAAGCTCGAAACAGTGGAAGTCCAAATGGACTTAGGGGTCCATGTACATAGATCATTAAAATGTCATGAACAGGTACAGAAAATAATCAAAAAGGCTAATGGAATGCTGGCCTTTCTGTCTGGAGGACTAGAATACAAGGGGGTAGAAGTTATGCTACAACTATACAAAGCCCTGGTTAGACCACACCTGGAATACTGTGTTCAGTTCTGGGCACCGCACCTCAGGAAGGACATATTGGCCTTGGAGGGAGTGCAGCGTAGATTTACTAGAATGATACCTGGACTCCAAGGGTTAAATTACGAGGAGAGATTACACAAACTAGGGTTGTATTCTCTGGAATTTAGATGATTAAGGGGTGATTTGATCGAAGTTTCCAAGATATTAAAGGGAACTGATAGGGTAGATAGAGAGAAACTATTTCCACTGGTTGGGGAGTCTAGGACGAGGGGACATAGACTGAAAATTAGAGCCAGGACTTTCAGGAGTGAAGTTGGGAAACATTTCTACACACAAAGGGTGGGAGAAGTTTGGAACTCTATTCCATAAACGGCCGTTGATGCGAGCTCAATTGTTAATTTTAAACCTGAGATTGATAAATTTTTGTTAACCAAAGGTATTAAGGGATATGGGGATAAGGCGGTATATGGAGTTAGGTCACAGATCAGGTATGGTCTCATTGAATGGAACAGGCTCGAGGGGCTAAATGGCCTTCTCCTGTTCCTATGTCCCTCTGTTCCTTCAGTCTGTGCATTGTCACTTCTCAATCCAAGAATGTCGATTTTGAAATCGCTGAATTCCCTGATATTTAGGGATCTTCTTACATGAATGAGGTTGACCATTGACAGGTTCCCTGAGCACAAAGAAGCAGTTCCCCATCCCCCAGGTGGTGATTTGTTGAATCAGGGATTTCGAAGCACTCCGATAGGGCAAGGTTTGGAAACAGTTTTCCCGCTGGTAGAAAGTAACCCACAGGCTGAAAATTGACTATTTGCAGTTGGTTGTTGGCAAATAAGTTAATTTCCACGTTCATTTTGAAATATACACAGCAAATTAGGAAAGCAAAGAGAGGGCAAGAAAAAGTATTGGCAAATAAAATCAAGAAAAACTCAAAGATGTTTTATAAATATATAAAAAGCAAGTGGAGGCAGAAGATGTGGGTATGGTTCTTAATGAATACTTTGCGACTGTCTTCACAAAAGAGGGGGACGATGCAGAGATTGTAGTTAAAGAGGAGGAGTGTGAAATATTGGATGGGATAAACATAGTGGGAGGGGAAATATTAAGGGGATTCGCAGCTTTGAAAGTGGATAAATCACCAGGCCCGGATGAAATGTATCCCAGGCTGTTAAAAGAAGCAAGGGAGGAAATAGCGGAGGCTCTGACCATCATTTTCCAATCCTCACTGGCTACAGGCGTGGTGCTGGAGGATTGGAGGACTGCTAACATTGTACCGTTGTTTAAAAAGGGAGAGAGGGATAGACCAAGTAATTACAAGCCAAACAGTCTAACCTCGATGGTGGGCAAATTATTGGAATCAATTCTGAGGGACAGGCTAAACCATCACTTAGAAAGGCAGGGAGTGATCAAGGACAGTCAGCATGGATTTGTTAAGGGGAGGTCGTGTCTGACTAACTTGATTGAATTTTTTGAGAAGGTAACATGGAGGGTCGATGAGAATAGTACATTTGATGTGGTCGACATGGATTTTAGCAAGGCTCTTTATAAGGTCCCACATCACAGACTGGTCAAAAAAGTAAAACCCATAGGATCCAAGGGAAAGTGGCAAATTGGATCCAAAATTGGCTCAGTGGCAGGAAGCAAAGGGTAATGGTCGACGGGTGTTTTGTGACTGGAAGGCTGTTTCCAGTGGGATTACACGGGGCTCAGTACGAGGTCCCTTGCTTTTTGTGGTATATATCAATGATTTATACTTAAATGTAGGGGGCATGATTAAGAAGTTTGCAGATGATACAAAAATTGTCCGTGTGGTTGATGGTGAGGAGGAAAGCTGTAGACTGCAGGAAGATATCAATGGACTGGTCAGGTGGGCAGAAAAGTGGCAAATGGAATTCAATCCAAAGAACTGTGGTGTAATACATTTGAGGAGGGCAAACAAGGCAAGGGAATACACAATAAATGGGAGGATACTGAGGGGTGTAGAGGAAGTGAGGGACCTTGGAGTGCATGTCCACAGATCCCTGAAGGTAGCAGGACAGGTAGATAAGGTGGTTAAGAAGGCATACGGGATACTTTCCTTTATTAGCCGAGGCATGGAATATAGGAACAGGGATGTTATGCTAGAACTGCATAAAACACTAATTCCTTATATGTCCCCCACCTAGAGTACATTCTGTGCCCTTGCTACACTCAGTGCTTCCTCCAAGTCGTGCTCAATGTGGAGGACTGATTCATTAGCTATGAGGAAAGATTTAATTGAGGTGCACAAAATTATGAGGGACCCAGATAGAGTGGATGGGAAGGACCTATTTCCCTTAGCAGAGAGGTCAATAACCAGGGGTCAAAGTAATTGGTAGAAGGATTAGTGGGGAGCTGAGGAAAACCTTTTTCAGCCAGAGGGTGGTGGGGGTCTGGAACTCACTGCCCAAGAGGGTGGGAGAGGCAGCAACCCTCAACTCATTTAAAAATACCTAGATGTGCACCTGAAGTGCTGTAACCTGCAGGGCTACGGACCAAGTGCTGGAAGGTGGGATTAGACTGGGTGGCTGGCTTTCGGCCAGCACGGACACAATGGGGCGAATGGCCTCCTCCTGTGTGTAAATTTTCTGAAGAAATTACACTGCCTGGGCCAAAGGCATGCATTTTAGGTGCTCTCTCCTGATGGTAATTTGAAATGTTGCTCAGCTTCAAACAGTGCAGTGTTACGACCGTACAATTACACGGAGCCCTGAGCAGATCGAGTGATGGTAATAGCTGATCATGCAGCGGCTGCTGGCACCTTGTGGTGAGGAATATTCACCGTTCCCCACCCAATCATTGAAGCCCGATTCAGATCTAAAATGATGCACCAAGAGTCCACGGCCTAATACATAGTCCCACTGGCAGTGAGCAGCATGGAGCAGTGTCTGGTCATCAGCACAGTGGGAAAAGGCAGCTCCGGATAGGTGCAGCTGGAGAGAGAGGTGAAGAACATGAAACAGGTAAAGAGTAGGCGACAGAGAAAGGCTGCTCACCGACCCGGCCCAGGTTGGGGACATGATACCACCATTCACAGCAAAAGTTCTTCTGCTAGGATTGTAAGCTGAGCAGCTCTGTGTCAAAGAGCCTGGGATGAGGGTTGTCCTATGAGGAGAGATTGAGTGGACTAGGCCTCGACACTGGAGTTTAGAAGAGTGAGGGGTGATCTAATGAAGGGAATTCCTTATTTTGAGAGATTCTTGGACACTGGATGAATAGTCAAGCAATAAAGTTACCCTCTCACTGTAGTTTCATTAATCAGAAGTAATTATTTAATGTGATCATTCATACAAGCATTCAGGACAAAATCAAACCAAATGGCTTTCTGCTATAAAATCCCATTATACACTGAGTAATTCACATTATTATGTAATGAGTTAACAATTCAAACACATCAGGCGAATCATCAATACATAGACAACCTTTAAACCAAGGATTTTGCTCAATAGGCCCGAGTATTTCAGCTCTTCGATCCTTCAGGTCCACTGCTCCTTGAGTGATGTTTCACTGCAGTCTCCATTCCTTGTGACTGCCAGGTGAAGGGGCTGTTCTTCTCTTTACATTGTTTTTTAACCAATAGGATGTAGGATTGGGGAGGGTCATTCTTTGTCCAATCGCTCCCTGTTGCTATGCCTCAATTAACATACCTCAATGATTGACAGTTTAGGCTTTGATCATGTGACTGGACACCCTTTGATGTTGAAAAGGCCATGGGCTCGATTTTAGACTCAGTGCAGGTGCATTGGGGCTGTGAAGATTGGTGAAATCCCGAGCAGGTTTGGAACACGGATGCAACCTGCAGACTTCTGGGTACGGACGCACCTCCCAAATGTGGAAGTCCCTCCAGCAATTAAAGCCAGCAGGATGATAGTTGAGAGTTGTTTAGATACTTGAAGTACTTAATGTTGTGCACATTGAGGCAGGAATCCAATTTTCAAACATCCTCAGCATGTTTCCTGTGCTGTGGGAGACACTCCATGTTCTACCAGACATGTTTCAGCCAGCAGGACATTCAAATGCTTGTTTGACAGATGGGGATAAAATGCAAGTTATTGCAGCAGTGCACTCAGTCCTCAAACTATTGGCTGTGAGATCTTTGTGTTTTCACTGAAAATTCTTAGTTTCCACTCAGAAGTAGAATCAGTTTGGGTAGAGATAAGAAATAGTAAAAGGCAAGAAGTCACTTGTGGGAGTAGTTTATAGGCCCCCTAACAGTAACCGCACTGTTGGACAGAGTATACAGGAAGAAATAATGGTGGCTCGTGAGAAAGGAACAGTGATATTCATGGGTGATTTTAATCTACATATAGATTGGAAGATTCTGATTGGCAAAGGTAGCCTGGAAGATGAGTTCATAGAGTGCTTTCGGGACAGTTTCTTAGAGCAGCACGTTCTGGAGCCAACTAGAGAGCAGGCTATTCTAGATCTGGTAATGTGTAATGAGACAGGATTAATTAATCAGCTCATTGTAAAGGAGCCTCTAGGTAGCAGTGATCATAATATGATTGAATTTCATATTCAGTTTGAGGGAGTGAAGATTAAGTCTAAGACTAGTGTTTTAAACTTAAATAAGGGCAATTATGAGGGCATGAAGACAGAGCTGGCTAAAGTGAACTGGGAACTTAGGTTAAGGGATAGTTCAGTAGAGATGCAGTGGCAGACATTTAATGAGATATTTAATAACAATCCACAAAGTCACATTCCAGTGAGAAAGAAAGACTCCAGGGGAAGGACATATTGGCTTTGGAGGGAGTGCAGCGTAGGTTTACTAGAATGATACCCGGACTGCAAGGGCTAAGTTACGAGGAGAGATTACACAAGTTGGGTTTAAAAATAATGGGCCTCCCATTTAAGACAGATGAGGAGAATTTCTTTTCTCAGAGGGTGGTGAGTCTGTGGAACTCCCTTCCCCAGAGAGCGGTGGAGGCAGGGTCATTGAATATTTTTAAGACTGAGTTAGATAGATTCCTGATTAACAAGGGAGTCACAGGCTATAGTAGGTAGATGGGAAAGTAGGGTTGACGTCACAATCAGATCAGCCATGATCTTATCAAGAAGAGGCTCAAGGGGCCGAATGGCCTACTCCTGCTCTTAATTCATATGTTCATATGTAATTCTTCTGTTCACATACTTAACTTTTCAGACCCTCCCAAACTGACACCATCAGGATATGATGCACCATGGTTGCATTCACCATTACATCAGAGGACAAGCAACATCACCAGCCCCTCACCTCCCTGCACAAAACAGTCCTGTAACTACACATATACCCACTGTAGAGTGACCCAATGGGTGGCATCAAGTATCACCATTGATGGTGAACCTCATGAAAGGGTCCTATCACAAAAGCCAGTCAAGAATGGCCAAGACATGGCAGTAGTGCTGATAATATTTAATATGACTTAAAAACCAAACAAATAAAAAACATGACCAACCATCAAACACCCTTGTGCATCCCCTGTGCTCACAAAACTTTGCCTTTCACTTCCAACTACTTGTATGTGGTGCATCCCCTGTGGCTGCAGCAGAGGTAGTGGCAGGTTGCTCTTGATCATGCCCTGACCGATGAGATGCTTTGGGCCTACGCCCTCTGGGTTTTGGTGCCCATGAGGGCCCCTCAAAAGACGGCTCCACCTGCACCTGTGCAGGGGGAAGACTCGACCACCTAGAGAGGAGGCAGCATTGAGGGTACTGGTTGAGGGGGGCAACAGGTGAGACGTGGGGGTGCTTTGAGTGGGGTCCCCACTTCCATGTCCCCTTTTGCCATCATCCCCCTCCTGGACAAGGCCCATATCACTCCTACCACCCTGCTGGATGACTGTGTTTGACATGTGATGCATTGGAAGGCCACCCTAAGTCCAAACAGCCGTTGTCAGGGCCTGAATGGACTCATTTGTGAGCTGTGCTTAAAGCTCGATGGAGGCTAGCCTTCTCCATCGCAGACATTCCCGCACTTACCTGGAACACTCAGACATTTCAGCAGTTACGTGACACTATCTCAGACAGTTGCTCACGTCCCTGTGACACTATCTCAGACAGTTGCTCACGTCCCTGTGACACTATCTCAGACAGTTGCTCACGTCCCTGTGACACTATCTCAGACAGTTGCTCACGTCCCGGTGACACTATCTCAGACAGTTGCTCACGTCCCTGTGACACTATCTCAGACAGTTGCTCACGTCCCTGTGACACTATCTCAGATTCCCTCCTATACCTGTGCCACCATTGCACTCATGCAGGAGTTGGACACCTCCATGCTCTCAATTATCCATCAATACTCAACTCTTCCAATCAGATGCTTCCTCTCACCCTTACACATTACCACTGTTTCAAGCCACCCACCCACAACTCACAGGCCACACACACTGGCAGCTAATCAACCATGACAGGCACATCACCCAGACATCCTGCTTTCTTGCAGGAGAAGGTAGCGCATAGCAGTAGGCAGCAAGTGGGAGTGGCATTTAGCCCCTCGAGCCTGTTCCACCATTCAGTGAGATCATGGTGGACCTGTGACCTAACTCCATATACCCGCCTGAGCCCCATATCCCTTAATACCCCTGGTTCACAGAAATCTATCAATCTCAGATTTAACATTCACATGTGAGCTAGAATCAACTGCCGTCTGTAGAAGAGCATTCCAAACATCTCCCACCCTTTGTGTGTGGAAGCATTTCCGAACTTCACTCCTGCACGTCCTGGCTCTAAATCATAGAATCATAGAAGTTACAACATGGAAACAGGCCCTTCGGCCCAACATGTCCATGTCGCCCAGTTTATACCACTAAGCTAGTCCCAATTGCCTGCACTTGGCCCATATCCCTCGATACCCATCTTCCCCATGTAACCGTCCAAATGCTTTTTAAAAGACAAAATTGTACCCGCCTCTACTACTGCCTCTGGCAGCTCGTTCCAGACACTCACCACCCTTTGAGTGAATAAATTGCCCCTCTGGATCCTTTTGTATCTCTCCCCTCTCACCTTAAATCTGTGCCCCCTCGTTATAGACTCCCCTACCTTTGGGAAAAGTTTTTGACTATCGACCTTATCTATGCCCCTCATTATTTTATAGACTTCTATAAGATCACCCCTTAACCTCCTACTCTCCAGGGAATAAAGTCCCAGTCTGTCTAACCTCTCCCTGTAAGTAAAACCATCAAGTCCCGGTAGCATCCTAGTAAATCTTTTCTGCACTCTTTCTAGTTTAATAATATCCTTTCTATAATAGGGTGACCAGAACTGTACACAGTACTCCAAGTGTGGCCTCACCAATGCCCTGTACAACTTCAACAAGACATCCCAACTCCTGCATTCAATGTTCTGACCAATGAAACCAAGCATGCTGAATGCCTTCTTCACCACCCTATCCACCTGTGACTCCACTTTCAAGGAGCTATGAATCTGTACTCCTAGATCTCTGTGTTCTATAACTCTCCCCAACGCCCTACCATTAACGGAGTAGGTCCTGGCCCGATTCGATCTACCAAAATGCATCACCTCACATTTATCTAAATTAAACTCCATCTGCCATTCATCGGCCCACTGGCCCAATTTATCAAGATCCCGTTGCAATCCTAGATAACCTTCTTCACTGTCCACAATGCCACCAATCTTGGTGTCATCTGCAAACTTACTAACCATGCCTCCTAAATTCTCATCCAAATCATTAATATAAATAACAAATAACAGCGGACCCAGCACCGATCCCTGAGGCACACCGCTGGACACAGGCATCCAGTTTGGAAAACAACCCTCGACAACCACCCTCTGTCTTCTGTCGTCAAGCCAATTTTGTATCCAATTGGCTACCTCACCTTGGATCCCATGAGATTTAACCTTATGTAACAACCTACCATGCGGTACCTTGTCAAATGCTTTGCTGAAGTCCATGTAGACCACGTCTACTGCACAGCCCTCATCTATCTTCTTGGTTACCCCTTCAAAAAACTCAATCAAATTCAAGAGACATGATTTTCCTCTCACAAAACCATGCTGACTGTTCCTAATTAGTCCCTGCCTCTCCAAATGCCTGTAGATTCTGTCCCTCAGAATACCCTCTAACAACTTACCCACTACAGATGTCAGGCTCACCGGTCTGTAGTTCTCAGGCTTTTCCCTGCCGCCCTTCTTAAACAAAGGCACAACATTTGCTACCCTCCAATCTTCAGGCACCTCACCTGTAGCGGTGGATGATTCAAATATCTCTGCTAGGGGACCCGCAATTTCCTCCCTAACCTCCCATAACGTCCTGGGATACATTTCATCAGGTCCCGGAGATTTATCTACCTTGATGCGCGTTAAGACTTCCAGCACCTCCCTCTCTGTAATATGTACACTCCTCAAGACATCACTATTTATTTCCCCAAGTTCCCTAACATCCATGCCTTTCTCAACCGTAAATACCGATGTGAAATATTCATTCAGGATCTCACCCATCTCTTGTGGTTCCGCACATAGATGACCTTGTTGATCCTTAAGAGGCCCTACTCTCTCCCTAGTTACCCTTTTGCCCTTTATGTATTTGTAGAAGCTCTTTGGATTCACCTTTGCCTGATCTGCCAAAGCAATCTCATATCCCCTTTTTGCCCTCCTGATTTCTCTCTTAACTCTACTCCGGCAATCTCTATACTCTTCAAGGGATCCACTTGATCCCAGCTGCCTATGCAGGTCATATGCCTCCTTTTTATTTTTGACTAGGGCCTCAATCTCCCGAGTCATCCAAGGTTCCCTACTTCTACCAGCCTTGCCCTTCACTTTATAAGGAATGTGCTTACACTGAACCCTGGTTAACACACTTTTGAAAGCCTCCCACTTACCAGACGTCCCTTTGCCTGCCAACAGACTCTCCCAATCAACTTCTGAAAGTTCCTGTCTTATATCATCAAAATTGGCCTTTCCCCAATTTAGAATTTTAACTTTTGGGCCATAAATGTTAGACTATGTCCCTGCGTTCTGGTATTGAAGTCTGGGAGGCCTCAAAAAACAGTTACAAATGTCTCGGCAGCCAGAAGCAATAATCCAGCCACTAACCTGAAAATCCTGCATGGTCTCTTTAATTAGCACTGGTGGGGGGTCCTCTAGGCACTCCAAGACATTCAGATGATCGGGGTTAAGACTGTGCGTTGAATTAAGCGTTAGACCCAAAATGGTGTCTTATTTTAAATCAGCGTTGCACACTGATTGAAGCCATTTTCTCCCTACTTTACATGATTCCAGTGCTCGTTATCTGCGCCTACGCTAACTCCTATACCAAGATGGCGTCCGGTGCACGTCACGCTGGAAACGTGCGTGCGTATCCAAGACGCTATCTTGGATGTCAGAGGGGTTGTGTAGCACCAAAACAATGGGCCCTACACGGCCCAATTTAGTGCCCATAGAGTCCCTTTAAATATCTCAATGTTTTAACATAACAATTTACACTCACCAACACTCAACACAACTTAAACTTCAGATCATTAAAGCATTAAGGAATTGAAAATGTGAGCATCTCAAATTCCAGACACGAGATTATCACATTTTTTAAAAAGAAGAACCAGAATTTTACTTGGCTGCAGTAAGTCTGGTTTCCACAATTTATTAGGTTCGTTAACCTCAATAACTCCAATTTTAATTCAGCGATATCAGAATTAAACACAGAACAGACATTAAACAAGTCATGCTGGCAACATGAATGTGCAGCCAAGGTACCATCTTGGCAGTTCAGGAGGACACATAGCAACAAAACACATGCTTCACAGCCCAATGTTTCTGTAAACGGTAGCTCCAGTATTGTTTTCATAGAATCATAGAAATGTTACAGCACATAAGATGGCCATTCGGCCCATTGAGTCTGTGCTGGCTCTATGTAAGAGCAATCCAGCTAGTCCCACTCCCCCGCTCTATCCCCATAACCCTGCAATTTTTTCCTTTCAAGTACTTATCCAGTTCCCTTTTGAAGGCCATGATTGAATCTGCCTCCACCACCCCCTCGGGCAGCACATTCCAGATCATAACCACTCGCTGTGTAATGAATTTATCCTCATGTCACCTTTGGTTCTTTTGCCAATCACCTTAAATCTATGTTCTCTGGTTCTTGATCCTTCCACCAATGGGAACAGTGTTTCTCTATCTACTCTGTCTGGACCCTTCATGATTTTGAATACCTCTATCAAATCTCCTCGCAACCTTCTCTGTTCCAAGGAGAACAACCCCAGCTTCTCCAGTCTATCCATGTAACTGAAGTCCCTCATCCCTGGAATCATTCGAGTAAATCTTTTCTGCACCAAGGCCTTCACATCTTTCCTAAAGTGCAGTTCCCAGAACTGGACTCAATACTCCAGTTGTGGCTGAACCAGTGTTTTATAAAAGTTAATCATAACTTCCATACTTTTGTACTCTATACCTCTATTTATAAAGCCCAGGATCCCATATGCTTTTTAACCACTTTCTCAACCTGCCCTGTCACCTTCAACAATTTGTGCATATACCCCCAGATCTCTGTTCTTGTACCCCTTTTAGAGTTGTGCCCTCTAGTTTATATTGCCTCTCCTCGTTCTTCCTACCGAAATGTATCACTTTGCATTTTTCTGCATTAAATTTCATCTGCCATGTGTCTGCCCATTCCACCAGCCTGTCTATATCCTCTTAAGTCTATCACTATCCTTCTCTGTTTACTACACTTAAGTTTTCAAATTGTGCCCTGTACACCCAAGTCACTAATATCAAGAAAAGCAGTGGTCCCAGCACAGACCCCTGGGGAACACACTGTACACCTCCCTCCAGTCCAAAAAACTGTTCACCACTGCTCTGTTTCCTGTCATTTAGACAATTCTGTACCCATGTTGCTGCTGCCCCCTTTATTCCACAGGCCACAATCTTGATAAGCCTACTGAGACACTTTATCAAACGCCTTTTGAAAATCCATATACATCACATCAACTGCATTATCCTCATCGACCCTCTGTTACCTCATCAAAAAAACTCAGGTTAGTTAAACACGATTTGCCTTTAACAAATCCGTGCTGGCTTTCCATAATCAATCCACACTTCTCCAAGTGACTGTAAATTCTGTCCCAGATTATCGTTTCTAGAAGCTTCCCCACCACTGAGGTTAAACTGACTGGCCTGTAGTTGCTGGGTTTATCCTTGCACCCTTTGAACAAGGGTGTAACATTGGCAATTCTCCAGTCCTCTGGCACCACCCCTGTATCTAAGGATGTTTGGAAGATTATGGCCAGTACCTCCGCAATTTCCACCCTTACTTCCCTCAGTAACCTAGGATGCATCCCATCTGGATCAGGTGACTTTTCTACTTTAAGTGCAGTCAGCCTTTCTAGTACCTCCTCTTTATCAATTTTTAGCCCATCCAGTATCTCAACTATATCTTCCTTTACAGAGACTCTGGAAGCATCTTCTTCCTTGGTAAAGACAGATGCAAAGTACTCATTTAGTACCTCAACCATCCCCTCGGTCTCCATGAGTAGATCACCATTATGGTCCCTAATCGGCCCCACCCCTCCTCTTACTACCCGTTTACATGCCTGTAGAATCATAGAAGTTTACAACATGGAAACAGGCCCTTCGGCCCAACATGTCCATGTTGCCCAGTTTATACCACTAAGCTAGTCCCAATTGCCTGCACTTGGCCCATATCCCTCTATACCCATCTTACCCATGTAACTGTCCAAATGCTTTTTAAAAGACAAAATTGTACCCGCCTCTACAACTGCCTCTGGCAGCTCGTTCCAGACACTCAGCACCCTTTGAGTGAAAAAATTGCCCCTCTGGACCCTTTTGTATCTCTCCCCTCACCTTAAATCTATGCCCCCTCGTTACAGACTCCCCTACCTTTGGGAAAAGATTTTGACTATCTACCTTATCGATGCCCCTCATTATTTCATAGACTTCTATAAGATCACCCCTAAACCTCCTACTCTCCAGGGAAAAAAGTCTCAGTCTATCCAACCTCTCCCTATAAGTCAAACCATCAAGTCCCGGTAGCATCCTAGTAAATCTTTTCTGCACTCTTTCTAGTTTAATAATATCCTTTCTATAATAGGGTGACCAGAACTGTACACAGTATTCCAAGTGTGGCCTTACAAATGTCTTGTACAACTTCAACAAGACATCCCAACTCCTGTATTCAATGTTCTGACCAATGAAACGAAGCATGCCGAATGCCTTCTTCACCACCCTATCCACCTGTGACTCCACTTTCAAGGAGCTATGAATCTGTACTCCCAGATCTCTTTGTTCTATAACTCTCCCCAACGCCCTACCATTAACGGAGTAGGTCCTGGCCCGATTCGATCTACCAAAATGCATCACCTCACATTTATCTAAATTAAACTCCATCTGCCATTCATCGGCCCACTGGCCCAATTTATCAAGATCCCGTTGCAATCCTAGATAACCTTCTTCACTGTCCACAATGCCACCAATCTTGGTGTCATCTGCAAACTTACTAACCATGCCTCCTAAATTCTCATCCAAATCATTAATATAAATAACAAATAACAGCAGACCCAGCACCGATCCCTGAGGCACACCACTGGTCACAGGCCTCCAGTTTGAAAAACAACCCTCTACAACCACCCTCGGTCTTGTGTCGTCAAGCCAATTTTGTATCCAATTGGCTACCTCACCTTGGATCCCGAGAGATTTAACCTTATGTAACAACCTACCATGCGGTACCTTGTCAAATGCTTTGCTGAAGTCCATGTAGACCACGTCTACTGCACAGCCCTCATCTATCTTCTTGGTTACCCCTTCAAAAAACTCAATCAAATTCAAGAGACATGATTTTCCTCTCAAAACAATGCTGACTGTTCCTAATCAGTCCCTGCCTCTCCAAATGCCTGTAGATCCTGTCCCTCAGAATACCCTCTAACAACTTACCCACGACAGATGTCAGGCTCACCGGTCTGTAGTTCCCAGGCTTTTCCCTGCCGCCCTTCTTAAACAAAGGCACAACATTTGCTACCCTCCAATCTTCAGGCACCTCACCTGTAGCTGTCGATGATTCAAATATCTCTGCTCGGGGACCTGCAATTTCCCCCCTAACCTCCCATAACGTCCTGGGATACATTTCATCAGGTCCCGGAGATTTATCTACCTTGATGCGCATTAAGACTTCCAGCACCTCCCTCTCTAATATGTACACTCCTCAAGACATCACTATTTATTTCCCCAAGTTCCCTAACATCCATGCCTTTCTCAACCGTAAATACCGATGTGAAATATTCATTTAGGATCTCACCCATCTCTTGTGGTTCTGCACATAGATGACCTTGTTGATCCTTAAGAGGCCCTACTCTCTCCCTAGTTACTCTTTTGCCCTTTATGTATTTGTAGAAGCTCTTTGGATTCACCTTTGCCTTATCTGCTAAAGCAATCTCATGTCCCTTTTTGCCCTCCTGATTTCTCTTAACTCTACTCCGTTAATCTCTCTACTCTTCAAGGGATCCACTTGATCCCAGCTGCCTATGCATGTCATATGCCTCCTTCTTTTTGACTAGGGCCTCAATCTCCCGAGTCATCCAAGGTTCCCTACTTCTACCAGCCTTGCCCTTCACTTTATAAGGAATGTGCTTACCCTGAACCCTGGTTAACACATTTTTGAAAGCCTCCCACTTACCAGACATCCCTTTGCCTGCCAACAGACTCTCCCAATCAACTTCTGAAAGTTCCTGTCTAATACCATCAAAATTGGCCTTTCCCCAGTTTAGAATTTTAACTTTTGAGCCAGACCTATCCTTCTCCATAGCTATCTTAAAACTAATGGAATTATGATCACTGGTCCCAAAGTGATCCCTCACTAACACTTCTGTCACCTGCCCTTCCTTATTTCCCAAGAGGAGGTCAAGTTTTGCCCCCTCTCTAGTCAGGCCATCCACATACTGAATGAGAAATTCCTCCTGAATACACTCAACAAATTTCTCTCCATCCAAGCCCCTAATGCTATGGCTGTCCCAGTCAATGTTGGGAAAGTTAAAGTCCCCTACTATTACCACCCTATTTTTCTTGCAGCTGTCTGTAATCTCCTTACATATTTGCTCCTCAATTTCCCATTGACTATTTGGGGGTCTGTAGTACAATCCTATCAAAGTGATCTCTCCCTTCTTATTTTTCAGTTCTACCCATATAGACTCAGTGGGCGAACCCTCGGATATATCCCCTCTCACTACTGCCGTGATGTTTTCCCTAATCAAGAAAACAACTCCCCCTCCTCTCTTACCTCCTGCTCTATCTTTCCTATAGCATCTGTACCCTGGAACATTGAGCTGCCAGTCCTGCCCTGTAGAAGACTTTTGGATTCCCTTTTATGTTAACCACCAGTCTATTCTCATATTCTCTCTTTGCCCCTCTTATTTCCTTTTTCACTTCCCCTCTGAACTTTCTATATTGTCATTTTTAACTCATTCTGTTATTCTTTCCACTCATACATTAGCTCCTGTATAACCCTTTCTGCTAGGACACAATATTTTCACTTTCTTTATTTGACTATGTTAGTGTCCAATCTAGGGTGCCATTAATATAGCAAATTCCTTATTTCCTGTGATTCTTGGAACTGGACAAATAGTCAAGCAAAGAAAGTCCCCCTCACTCACAGTAGTTTCATTAATCAAAAGTAATTATTTAATGTTATCATTCATACAAGCATTCATGAAGCAAAATCAAACCAAATGACTTTCCTTTATAAAATCCCATTATATACTTAATAATTCACAATGTTATTATGTAATGAGTTAACAATTCATACACACATCAGGCGAATCATCAATACATTTACAACCTTTAAACCAAGGATTTTGCTCATCGGGCCTGAGAGTATTTCAGCTGTTCCATCCTCTGCCTCTTGAGTGATGTTTCACTGCAGTGTCCATTCCTTGTGACTACCAGATGGTGAAGAGGCTATTCATCTCAAAGTCTTCTTTTTATATTGTTTTTTAACCAATAGGACGTAGGATTGGGGCGGGTCATTCTTTTTGTCCAATCGCTCCCTGTGGCTATGCCTCAATCATTAACATACCCCAATGATTGACTGTTTAGGCTTTGATCATGTGACTGGAGACCCTTTGATGTGGAAAAGACCATGGGTTCGAACCATGGAATATAAAAAGCCCCTTTACTGTCTCTGTTCATGGCCTTTCATGCAGAGAGAGCCCTTTACATTTCTTGATCATCCTGACGTCTCCAATTTTGATGCTTCAGTGGTTTCAAATCTATTCCTTATACCATTTGACCATATGCTGGATCCAATACTGTTAGATGTTTCACAAATCCCAGTTTTTTTGAACAGATTACGAGATAGGAATGAGAGGCCTGTGCTTTTTTCACACCGATCATTGCTTTCCTGATCCGAAGCCTTTGATCCATGTCCCTGTTGCCTTTTCTTACATTACCCCCTGCTGTGTTGAAAAGCTTGCGTTTTCAAAAGTGTTTTGAAAACCTGACAATGCTTTAAGCTGAATATTATCCATCTGGTTTATTTATTAAATAATCTAGATATTAATCCGCAGTACAATGTCCTTGATCCCGAAACTCAGACTTCTCCAATGCCATCAGCGTCAGTGAGGGAAAAGCAGGATTTGTGAGAACACATTACTGTGTTTGCAGGTTTTCACATGTCTTTGTTTAAAAGGGATAGAGTTAACCTTTCCCTTCAAATATCTTTTGCTAAAGGGGTTTTGAAACCCACACACATAGAAACATATAAGATTGTGAGGGGGTTTCACAGGGTAGATGCTGAGAGGATGTTTTCCCCTGGCTGGAGGGTCAAGAACTAGGGGGCATAGTCTCAGGATAAGGGGTCGGCCATTTAGGACTGAGATGAGGAGGAATTTCTTCACTGAGAGGGTTGTGAATCATTGGAATTCTCTACTTCAGAGGGCTGTGGATGCTCAGTCATTGAAGATATTCAAGACTGAGATTGATAGATTTTTGGGGTGTGCGGGAATCAAGGGATATGGGGATTGGGCGGGAATGTGGAGTTGAGGTTGAAGATCAGCGATGGTCTTACTGAATGGTGGAGCAGGCTCGAGGGGCCGTATGGCCTACTCCTGATCCTATTTCTGATATTCTTATGAAGGGGGTCACCTTACAAAAACAACAGTCGCAGTGCAAGTCAAACAGCGTCCCTGTCTTAAGATAAAGGCCCACTATTTAGGCTGTCTGCAGACTGAATTTATTTGTTCACTTTCGTACTGAGGACTCTTCAAAAACTCTTGAATGTTGTGTTAATGTGTCAATGATCAAACTTGTTGGGGAAGAGAGGAGAGACGGGAACCTAATTAAATAAAGTTTGTGGTATTTCCAGATCAGATTTTTGTATTGTTCCATTCACTGTAGGACAAGCTGACTGCACGGAGCTAAAGCTGAAACAGAGACAGGCTCACATCCAGACCCCTGGACAAAACCTACCTGGAGATTGCAGAGGGTGAACCAGGATCAAAGCAGTGCAGAGTGAGCTCAGAGAGGATAATGCAAACACAGCTGGAAAAGAAGCATTCCAGCAGCTGCGGCTCCGAGGAGGACAGCTACAAACTAGAGAGTGACTACCAGTTTTGTGGGCACGCTTTGAGGATCACTGAGGACTTCAGCAATGATTTTGCGATAGCAGGAGTAATTTGGCCACCTGTAAGTCCAATGTTTGGTGTAAATGCTTGGATCTGATAGAGAGAAATGAAACCCAGAGTCTCTACCTTCTACTACAACACCCCCACCGCCCCCCCCACCACCACCCCCAAACCCCACCCCCCACCCAACCCTCCACCCGCCATGTTGAGGAACCTCTATTTGATGCATTGGGTTTGCAGACAAAATTCATAAGAACATAGGAATTGGTGGAAGAAAGATTAAGGTCCATCTTATTCACCGTTTACCTTGCTGGTAGTCACATGATACGGTGATAACCGAGTTGTAGAATATTTATCGCAATCCATCCCATCAGTGAGTCTCCAACACGGGTACGGTAGCATAGTGGTTATGTTACTGGGCTAGTAATCCAGAGGCCTGGACTAAAATCCAGAGTCATAAGTTCAAATCCCGCCACGGCAGCTGGCGAATTTAAATTCAATTAATTAATTAAATTCAATTAATTAAATCAAAATCTGGAATTAAAATACTAGTATCAGTAATGATGGCCATGAAACTACCGGATTGTCGTAAAAACCCATCTGGTTCACTAATGTCCTTTAGGGAAGGAAACCTGCCGTCCTTACCTGGTCTGGCCGATATGTGACTCCAGACCCACAGCAATGTGGTTGATTCTGAATTGCCCTCTGAAATGGCCTAGCAAGCCACTCAATTGTAAAATCTCGCTACGAAAAGTCATAATAAGAATAAAACCGGACGGACCACCTGGCATCGGACCACTAGGCACCGGACACGACAACGGCAAAACACCGAGCCCAGTCGACCCTGCAAGGTCCTCCTTACTAACATCTGGGGACTTGTGCCAAAATTGGGAGAGCTGTCCCACAGACTAGTCAAGCAACAGCCTGACATAGCCATACTCACAGAATCATATCTTTCAGCCAACGTCCCAGACTCTTCCATTACCATCCCTGGGTATGTCCTGTCCCACCGGCAGGACAGACCCACCAGAGGTGGCGGTACAGTGATATACAGTCAGGAGGGAGTGGCCCTGGGAGTCCTCAACATTGACTCTGGACCCCAGGGCCACTCCCTCCTGACTGTATATCACTGTACCACCACCTCTGGTGGGTCTGTCCTGAAATCTCATGGCATCAGGTCAAACATGGGCAAGGAAACCTCCTGCTGATTACCACCTACCGTCCTCCCTCAGCTGATGAATCAGTCCTCCTCCATGTTGAACACCACTTGGAGGAAGCACTGAGGGTAGCAAGGGCACAAAATGTACTCTGGGTGGGGGACTTCAATGTCCATCACCAAGTGTGGCTCGGTAGCACCACTACTGACCGAGCTGGCCGAGTCCTGAAGGACATAGCTGCTAGACTGGGCCTGCGGCAGGTGGTGAGCGAACCAACACGAGGGAAAAACTTACTTGACCTCGTCCTCACCAATCTACCTGTCGCAAATGCATCTGTCCATGACAGTATTGGTAGGAGTGACCACCGCACAGTCCTCGTGGAGATGAAATCCCGTCTTCGCACTGAGGACACCATCCAACATGTTGTGTGGCACTACCACCGTGCTAAATGGGATAGATTCAGAACAGATCTAGCAGCTCAAAACTGGGCATCCATGAGGCGCTGTGGGCCATCAGCAGCAGCAGAATTGTATTCCAGCACAATCTGTAACCTCATGGCCCGGCATATTCCTCACTCTACCATTACCAACAAGCCAGGGGATCAACCCTGGTTCAATGAGGAGTGTAGAAGAGCATGCCAGGAGCAGCACCAGGCGTACCTAAAAATGAGGTGCCAACCTGGTGAAGCTGCAACTCAGGACTACATGCATGCTAAACAGCGGAAGCAACATGCCATAGACAGAGCTAAGCGATTCCACAACCAACGGATCAGATCAAAGCTCTGCAGTCCTGCCACATCCAGTCGTGAATGGTGGTGGACAATTAAACAACTAACGGTAGGAGGAGGCTCTGCAAACATCCCCATTCTCAATGATGGCGGAGTCCAGCACGTGAGTGCAAAAGACAAGGCTGAAGAGTTTGCAACCATCTTCAGCCAGAAGTGCCGAGTGGATAATCCATCTCAGCCTCCTCCCGATATCCCCACCATCACGGAAGCCAGTCTTCGGCCAATTCGATTCACTCCACATGATATCAAGAAACGGCTGAGTGCACTGGATACAGCAAAGGCTATGGGCCCTGACAACATCCCAGCTGTAGTGCTGGAGACTTGTGCTCCAGAACTAGCTGCGCCTCTCGCCAAGCTGTTCCAGTACAGCTACAACACTGGCATCCACCCGACAATGTGGAAAATTGCCCAGGTATGTCCTGTCCACAAAAAGCAGGACAAATCCAATCCGGCCAATTACCGCCCCATCAGTCTACTCTCAATCATCAGCAAAGTGATGGAAGGTGTCGTCGACAGTGCTATCAAGCGGCACTTACTCACCAATAACCTGCTCACCGATGCTCAGTTTGGGTTCCGCCAGGACCACTCGGCTCCAGACCTCATTACAGCCTTGGTGCAAACATGGACAAAAGAGCTGAATTCCAGAGGTGAGGTGAGAGTGACTGCCCTTGACATCAAGGCAGCATTTGACCGAGTGTGGCACCAAGGAGCCCTAGTAAAATTGAAGTCAATGGGAATCAGGGGGAAAACTTTCCAGTGGCTGGAGTCATACCTAGCACAAAGGAAGATGGTAGTGGTTGTTGGAGGCCAATCATCTCAGCCCCAGGACATTGCTGCAGGAGTTCCTCAGGGCAGTGTCCTAGGCCCAACCATCTTCAGCTGCTTCATCAATGACCTTCCCTCCATCATAAGGTCAGAAATGGGGATGTTCGCTGATGACTGCGCAGTGTTCAGTTCCATTCGCAACCCCTCAGATAATGAAGCAGTCCGAGCCTGCATGCAGCAAGACCTGGACAACATCCAGGCTTGGGCTCATAAGTGGCAAGTAACATTCGCGCCAGATAAGTGCCAGGCAATGACCATCTCCAACAAGAGAGAGTCTAACCACCTCCCCTTGACATTCAACGGCATTACCATCGCCGAATCCCCCACCATCAACATCCTGGGGGTCACCATTGACCAGAAACTTAACTGGACCAGCCATATAAATACCGTGGCTACGAGAGCAGGTCAGAGGCTGGGTATTCTGCGGCGAGTGACTCACCTCCTGACTCACAAAGCCTTTCCACCATCTACAAGGCACAAGTCAGGAGTGTGATGGAATACTTCAATGGGATGAGACAGAGACTGTCCACAGCAAACTGGGCAAATCTGTTGATGGGGAAAACGACTGATGATCAGTGGGAAATGTTTAATAAGAACATAAGAACATAAGAAATAGGAGCAGGAGTAGGCCAATCGGCCCCTCGAGCCTGCTCCGCCATTCAATAAGATCATGGCTGATCTGATCCTAACCTCAAATCTAAATTCATGTCCAATTTCCTGCCCGCTCCCCGTAACCCCTAATTCCCTTTACTTCTAGGAAACTGTCTATTTCTGTTTTAAATTTATTTAATGATGTAGCTTCCACAGCTTCCTGGGGCAGCAAATTCCACAGACCTACTACCCTCTGAGTGAAGAAGTTTCTCCTCATCTCAGTTTTGAAGGAGCAGCCCCTTATTCTAAGATTGTGCCCCCTAGTTCTAGTTTCACCCATCCTTGGGAACATCCTTACCGCATCCACCCGATCAAGCCCCTTCACAATCTTATATGTTTCAATAAGATCGCCTCTCATTCTTCTGAACTCCAATGAGTAGAGTCCCAATCTACTCAACCTCTCCTCATATGTCCGCCCCCTCATCCCCGGGATTAACCGAGTGAACCTTCTTTGTACTGCCTCGAGAGCAAGTATGTCTTTTCTTAAGTATGGACACCAAAACTGTATGCAGTATTCCAGGTGCGGTCTCACCAATACCTTATATAACTGCAGCAATACCTCCCTGTTTTTATATTCTGTCCCCCTAGCAATAAAAGCCAACATTCCATTGGCCTTCTTGATCACCTGCTGCACCTGCATACTAACTTTTTGATCTTCTTGCACAGGGACCCCCGATCCCTTTGTACTGCAGTACTTTCCAGTTTCTCGCCATTAAGATAATAACTTGCTCTCTGATTTTTCCTGCCAAAGTGCATAACCTCACATTTTCCAATATTGTATTGCATCTGCCAAATCTCCGCCCACTCACCCAGCCTGTCTATATCCCCCTCTAGGTTTTTTATGTCCTCCTCACTCTCCACTTTCCCTCCCATCTTTGTATCATCTGCAAACTTTGATATGTTACACTCGGTCCCCTCCTCCAAATCGTTAATATAGATTGTAAAGAGTTGGGGACCCAGCACCGATCCCTGCGGAACACCACTGGCTACTGGTTGCCAGTCCGAGAATGAACCATTTATCCCAACTCTCTGCTTCCTGTTAGATAACCAATCCTCCACCCATGCCAGAATATTACACCCAATCCAGTGATTCTTTATCTTGAGCAATAATCTTTTATGTGGCACCTTGTCGAATGCCTTCTGGAAGTCTAAATACACTACGTCCACTGGTTCCCCTTTATCCACCCTGTACGTTATGTCCTCAAAGAACTCAAGCAAATTTGTCAGACATGACTTCCCCTTCATAAAGCCATGCTGACTTTGTCCTATTAAATTATGTTTATCCAAATGTTCTGCAACTGTCTCCTTAATAATAGACTCCAAAATTTTACCCACCACAGATGTTAAGCTAACTGGTCTATAATTTCCAGCCTTCTGCCTACTACCCTTTTTAAATAAGGGTGTTACATTGGCAGTTTTCCAATCTGCCGGGACCTTTGCCGAGTCCAGAGAATTGTGGAAAATTATTACCAATGCATCCACAATCCCTACTGCCACTTCCCTCAAGACCCTAGGATGTAAGCCATCAGGTCCAGGGGAGTTATCCGCCTTGAGTCCCATTATTTTACTGAGTACCAATTCCTTAGTGATTTTAATCGTATTTAGCTCCTCCCCACCTAGAGCCCCCTGTT
This sequence comes from Heptranchias perlo, assembly GCF_035084215.1. Taxonomy (NCBI): domain Eukaryota; kingdom Metazoa; phylum Chordata; class Chondrichthyes; order Hexanchiformes; family Hexanchidae; genus Heptranchias; species Heptranchias perlo. Next base: position 114,717 of record NW_027139462.1, read on the forward strand.
TGTCCAGTGTTGGGATATTCTTAGTGTCCTCTACCGTAAAGACTGAAACAAAATATTTGTTCAGCATTTTTGCCATCTCCATGTTTCCCACCATTAATTTCCCGGTCTCATCCTCTAAGAACCTACGTTTGCCTTCGCCACCCTTTTTCTCTTTATATAACTGTAGAAACTCTTGCTATCTGTTTTTATATTTTTTGCTAATTTATTTTCATAATCTATCTTCCCTTTCTTAATCAATCCTTCAGTTACTTTTTGCTGTCTTTTGAAGACTTCCCAATCTTCTATCCTCCCACTAAGTTTGGCTACCTTATATGTCCTTGTTTTTAGTCGGATACTATCCTTGATTTCTTTACTTAGCCACGGATGGCTGTCATTTCTTTTACACCCTTTTTTCCTCAGTGGAATATATTAAAGAAACATTTAACGTGATACAGAATCGGTTTATACCCCTGAGGGGCAAGAACTCCACTTGCCAAAAAAAACAGCCATGGACAACTAAAGAGGTAAGGGACAGTAAAAGACATAAGGAAAGGGCATACAAAAAGGCAAAAAATGGCACAGATCCTGGCGAATGGGAAAGATACAAAGATCAACAAAGGGTCACAAAACAGATAGTAAGAGCTACAAAAAGAGAGTATGAAAAGAAACTTGCAAGGGATATCAAAACCAATACGAAGAACTTTTATAGTTACATTAGGGAAAAGAGGGTGGTCAGGAGCAGTGTTGGCCCCTTAAAAACTGAAAGTGGGGATATTGTCATTGACAATGGGGAAATGGCGGACATGTTGAACAATTACTTTGCGTCAGTATTTACAGTGGAAAAAGAGGATAGCATGCCGGAAATCCCAAGAAAACTAATATTGAATCGGGGACAGGGACTCGATAAAATTATTATAAGTAAAGCAACAGTAATGAAGAAAATAATAGCACTAAAGAGTGACAAATCCCCAGGACCAGATGGTTTCCATCCCAGAGTTTTAAAGGAAGTAGGTGAGCAGATTGCAGATGCCCTAACTATAATCTTTCAAAGTTCTCTAGATTCAGGAACTGTCCCTCTAGATTGGAAAATTGCACATGTCACTCCGCTTTTTAAGAAAGGAGAGAGAGGGAAACCAGGGAATTATAGACCAGTTAGCCTAACATCTGTTGTGGGGAAAATGCTGGAGTTTATAATTAAGGATAGGGTGACTGAACACCTCGAGAATTTTCAGTTAATCAGGGAGAGCCAGCATGGATTTGTGAAAGGTAGGTCGTGCCTGACAAACCTGATTGAATTTTTTGAAGAGGTCACTAAAGTAGTGGACAGGGGAATGTCAATGGATGTTATTTATATGGACTTCCAGAAGGCATTTGATAAGGTCCCACATGAGAGACTGTTTGCTAAGATAGAAGCCCATGGAATCGAGGGAAAAGTACAGACTTGGTTAGGAAATTGGCTGAGCGAAAGGCGACAGAGAGTAGGGATAATGGGTAGGTATTCACATTGGCAGGATGTGACTAGTGGAGTCCCGCAGGGATCTGTCCTGGGGCCTCAATTATTCACAATATTTATTAACGACTTAGATGAAGGCATAGAAAGTCTCATATCTAAGTTTGCCGATGACACAAAGATTGGTGGCATTGTAAGCAGTGTAGATGAAAACATAAAATTACAAAGCGATATTGATAGATTAGGTGAATGGGCAAAACTGTGGCAAATGAATTCAATGTGGACAAATGTGAGGTCATCCACTTTGGATCTAAAAAGGATAGAACAGGGTACTTTCAAAATGGTAAAAAGTTAAAAACAGTGGATGTCCAAAGGGACCTAGGGGTTCAGGTACATAGATCATTGAAGTATCATGAACAGGTGCAGAAAATAATCAATAAGGCAAATGGAATGCTGGCCTTTATATCCAGAGGACTAGAGTACAAGGGGGCAGAAGTTATGCTGCAGCTATACAAAACCCTGGTTAGACTGCACCTGGAGTACTGTGAGCAGTTCTGGGCATCGCACCTTCGGAAGGACATGTTGGCCTTGGAGGGAGTGCAGCGTAGGTTTACTAGAATGATACCCGGACTTCAAGGGTTAAGTTACGAGGAGAGATTACACAAATTGAGGTTGTATTCTCTAGAGTTTCGAAGGTTAAGGGGTGATCTGATCGCAGTTTATAAGATATTAAGGGGCACAGATAGGGTGGATAGAGAGAAACTATTTCCGCTGGTTGGGGATTCTAGGAGTAGGGGGCACAGTCTAAAAATTAGAGCCAGACCTTTCAGGAGCGAGATTAGAAAACATTTCTACACACAAAGGGTGGTAGAAGTTTGGAACTCTCTTCCACAAACGGCAATTGATACTAGCTCAATTGCTAAATTTAAATGTGAGATAGATAGCTTTTTGGCAACCAAAGGTATTAAGGGATATGGGCCAAAGGCAGGTATATGGAGTTAGATCACAGATCAGCCATGATCTTATCAAATGGCGGAGCAGGCACGAGGGGCTGAATAGCCTACTCCTGTTCCTATGTTCCTATTTTCCTAGTGGGCTTGTATATTCCAGGGAACCATGCACTGTGTATGTACCATCCAGGGACACATTTAATGGGTTTGTATCCTACAGGAAACAAGTACTGGTCTTTCAACATGCTGAGAAACATGTACCGGGCTTGTATCCTCCTGGGAAACATGTACTCAGATTGTACCATGCTGGGAAACATGTACTGCGACTGTATCCTCCAGGGAAACATGTACTGGGCTTGTATCCTTCAGGGAACCATAGACGAGGCATGTGCCTTGCTGGGAAACATGTAATGGGTTATACCCTCCAGGGAACGATTTACTGGGCATGTACCAAAACGAGAAACATGTGCTGGGCTTGTACCATACTGAGAAACTCGTACTGAGCTTGTACCATACTGAGAAACACGTACTGGGCTTGTACCATACTGAGAAACACGTACTGGGCTTATACCATACTGAGAAACACGTACTGGGCCTGTACCGTACTGAGAAACACGTACTGGGCTTGTACCGTACTGAGAAACACGTACTGGGCTTGTTCCATACTGAGAAACACGTACTGGGCTTGTTCCATACTGAGAAACACGTACTGGGCTTGTTCCATACTGAGAAACACGTACTGGGGTTGTACCATACTGAGAAACAGGTACTGAGCGTGTTCTATACTGAGAAACACATACTGAGCTTGTACCGTACTGAGAAACACGTACTGGGCTTGTACCATACTGAGAAACACGTACTGAGTTTGTACCATACTGAAAAACACGTACTGGGCTTGTGCCATACTGAGAAACACGTACTAGGCTTGTGCCATACTGAGAAACACGTACTGGGGTTGTACCATACTGAGAAACACGTACTGGGCTTGTTCCATACTGAGAAACACGTACTGAGTTTGTACCATACTGAAAAACACGTACTGGGCTTGTGCCATACTGAGAAACACGTACTAGGCTTGTGCCATACTGAGAAACACGTACTGGGGTTGTACCATACTGAGAAACACGTACTGGGCTTGTACCATACTGAGAAACACGTACTGGGCTTGTACCATACTGAGAAACACGTACTGGGCTTGTACCATACTGAGAAACACGTACTGAGTTTGTACCATACTGAAAAACACGTACTGGGCTTGTGCCATACTGAGAAACACGTACTAGGCTTGTGCCATACTGAGAAACACGTACTAGGCTTGTACCATACTGAGAAACAAGTACTAGGCTTGTACCATACTGAGAAACACGTCCTGGGTTCGTACCATACTGAGAAACATCTACTGAGCTTGTACCACACTGAGAAACATGTACTGGGCTTGTACCATACTGAGAAACACGTACTGGGCTTGTACCATACTGAGAAACATGTACTGAGTTTGTACCATACTGAAAAACACGTACTGGGTTCGTACCATACTGAGAAACATGAACTGGGCTTGTACTTTACTGAGAAACACGTACTGGGCTTGTACCACACTGAGAAACACGTACTGGGCTTGTACCATACTGAGAAACATGTACTGGGCTTGTACCATACTGAGAAACACGTACTGGGCTTGTACCATACTGAGAAACACGTACTGGGCTTGTACCACACTGAGAAACACGTACTGGGCTTGTACCATACTGAGAAACACGTACTGGGCTTGTACCATACTGAGAAACACGTACTGGGCTTGTACCATACTGAGAAACACGTACTGGGCTTGTACCGTACTGAGAAACACGTACTGGGCTTGTACCATACTGAGAAACACGTACTGGGCTTATAACATACTGAGAAACATGAACTGGGCTTGTACTTTACTGAGAAACACGTACTGGGCTTATAACATACTGAGAAACATGAACTGGGCTTGTACTTTACTGAGAAACACGTACTGAGTTTGTACCATACTGAAAAACACGTACTGGGCTTGTACCGTACTGAAAAACACGTACTGGGCTTGTACCATACTGAGAAACACGTACTGGGCTTGTACCATACTGAGAAACATGTACTGGGCTTGTACCATACTGAGAAACATGTACTGAGTTTGTACCATACTGAAAAACACGTACTGGGCTTGTGCCATACTGAAAAACACGTACTGGGCTTGTACCATACTGAGAAACACGTACTGGGCTTGTACCATACTGAAAAACACGTACTGGGCTTGTACCATACTGAAAAACACGTACTGGGCTTGTACCATACTGAGAAACACTTACTGGGCTTGTACCATACTGAGAAACATGTACTGAGTTTGTACCAGACTGAAAAACACGTACTGGGCTTGTGCCATACTGAGAAACATGTACTGGGCTTGAATCCTTCTGGGAAACGTGTACTGGGTTTGTATCCACCTGTGAACCATGTACTGGGCTTGTATACTCCAGGGTAACGTGTACTGGGCTTGTATCCTCCTGGGTAACGTGTACTGGGCTTTTTTTTCATTCGTTCATGGGATGTGGGCGTCGCTGGCGAGGCCGGCATTTATTGCCCATCCCTAATTGCCCTTGAGAAGGTGGTGGTGAGCCGCCTTCTTGAACCGCTGCAGTCCGTGTGGTGACGGTTCTCCCACAGTGCTGTTAGGAAGGGAGTTCCAGGATTTTGACCCAGCGACGATGAAGGAACGGCGATATATTTCCAAGTCGGGATGGTGTGTGACTTGGAGGGGAACGTGCAGGTGGTGTTGTTCCCATTTGCCTGCTGCCCTTGTCCTTCTAGGTGGTAGAGGTCGCGGGTTTGTCGAAGAAGCCTTGGCGAGTTGCTGCAGTGCATCCTGTGGATGGTACACACTGCAGCCACAGTGCGCCGGTGGTGAAGGGAGTGAATGTTTAGGGTGGTGGATGGGGTGCCAATCAAGCGGGCTGCTTTGTCCTGGATTTTGTCGAGCTTCTTGAGCGTTGTTCGAGCTGCACTCATCCAAGCAAGTGGAGAGTATTCCATCACACTCCTGACTTGTGCCTTGCAGATGGTGGAAAGGCTTTGGGGAGTCAGGAGGTGAGTCACTCGCCGCAGAATACCCAGCCTCTGACCTGCTCTCGTAGCCACAGTATTTATATGGCTGGTTCAGTTAAGTTTCTGGTCAATGGTGACCCCCAGGATGTTGATGGTGGGGGATTCGGCGATGGTAATGCCGTTGAATGTCAAGGGGAGGTGGTTAGACTCTCTCTTGTTGGATACGGTCATTGCCTGGCACTTATCTGGCGCGAATGTTACTTGCCACTTATGAGCCCAAGCCTGGATGTTGTCCAGGTCTTGCTGCATGCGGGCTCGGACTGCTTCATTATCTGAGGGGTTGCGAATGGAACTGAACACTGTGCAGTCATCAGCGAACATCCCCATTTCTGACCTTATGATGGAGGGCAGGTCATTGATGAAGCAGCTGAAGATGGTTGGGCCTAGGACACTTCCCTGAGGAACTCCTGCAGCAATGTCCAGGGCTGAGATGATTGGCCTCCAACAACCACTACCATCTTCCTTTGTGCTAGGTATGACTCCAGCAACTGGAGAGTTTTCCCCCTGATTCACATTGACTTCAATTTTACTAGGGCTCCTTGGTGCCACACTCGGTCAAATGCTGCCTTGATGTCAAGGGCAGTCACTCTCACCTCACCTCTGGAATTCAGCTCTTTTGTCCATGTTTGCACCAGGGCTGTAATGAGGTCTGGAGCCGAGTGGTCCTGGCGGAACCCAAACTGAGCATCGGTGAGCAGGTTGCTGGTGAGTAAGTGCCGCTTGATAGCACTGTCGACGACACCTTCCATCACTTTGCTGATGATTGAGAGTAGACTGATGGGGCGGTAATTGGCCGGATTGGATTTGTCCTGCTTTTTGTGGACCGTCCACGGGAACATGCACTGGGCATGTACCATGCTGAGAAACATGTACAGGGCTTGTATCCTCCAGGGAAACATCTATTGGGTTTGTACCATCATGGGAAACATGTACTGGGCTTGTATCCGCCTGGGAAAGGTTTACTCGGCTTGTAACCTCCTGATATACATGTACTGGGCTTCTACCATCCAGGGAAACATGTACTGGGATGTATCCTCCTTGGAAACGTGTACTTATATAATCATAGAATCATAGAATGGTTACAGCACGGAAAGTGGCCATTCAGTCCATCGAGTCCGCACTGGTTCTATGCAAGAGCAATCCAACTCGTCCCACTCCCCCGCCCTATCCCCATAACCCTGCAATTTTTTTTCCTTTCAAGTACTTATCCAGTTCCCTTTTGAAGGCCATGATTGAATCTGCCCCCACCACCCCCTCAGGCAGTGCATTCCTCGAGGTAACATGTACTGAGCTTGTATCCTCCTGGGAAACATGTACTGAACTTGTATCCTCCTGGGAAACATGTACTGAACTTGTATCCTCCTGGGAAACATGTACTGAACTTGTATCCTCCAGGGAAACATGTACTGAACTTGTATCCTCCAGGGAAACATGTACTGAACTTGTATCCTCCAGGGAAACATGTACTGAACTTGTATCCTCCAGGGAAACATGTACTGAACTTGTATCCTCCAGGGAAACATGTACTGAACTTGTATCCTCCTGAGAAACATGGACTGAACTTGTATCCTCCTGACAAATATGTGCTGAACTTGTATCCTCCTGAGAAACATGTGCTGAGCTTGTATCCTCCAGGGAAATATGTACTGAACTCGTATCCTCCTGGGAAACATGTACTGAACTTGTATCCTCATGGGAAACATGTACTGAACTTGTATCCTGCTGGGAAACATGTAATGAACTTGTATCCTCCAGGGAAACATGTACTGAACTTGTATCCTGCTGGGAAACATGTAATGAACTTGTATTCTCCAGGGAAACATGTACTGAACTTGTATCCTCCTGGGAAACATGTACTGAACTTGTATCCTCCAGGGAAATATGTACTGAGCTTGTATCCTCCTGACAAATATGTACTGAGCTTGTATCCTCCAGGGAAATATGTACTGAGCTTGTATCCTCCAGGGAAACATGTACTGAACTCGTATCCTCCTGGGAAACATGTAATGAACTTGTATCCTCCAGGGAAACATGTACTGAACTTGTATCCTGCTGGGAAACATGTAATGAACTTGTATTCTCCAGGGAAACATGTACTGAACTTGTATCCTCCTGGGAAACATGTACTGAACTTGTATCCTGCTGGGAAACATGTACTGAACTTGTATCCTGCTGGGAAACATGTACTGAACTTGTATCCTCCTGGGAAACATGTACTGAACTTGTATCCTCCTGGGAAACATGTACTGAACTTGTATCCTGCTGGGAAACATGTAATGAACTTGTATCCTGCTGGGAAACATGTAATGAACTTGTATCCTCCTGGGAAACATGTACTGAACTTGTATCCTCCTGGGAAACATGTACTGAACTTGTATCCTCCTGGGAAACATGTACTGAACTTGTATCCTCCTGGGAAACATGTACTGAACTTGTATCCTCCTGGGAAACATGTAATGAACTTGTATCCTCCTGGGAAACATGTACTGAACTTGTATCCTCCTGGGAAACATGTACTGAACTTGTATCCTCCTGGGAAACATGTACTGAACTTGTATCCTGCTGGGAAACATGTAATGAACTTGTATCCTCCTGGGAAACATGTACTGAACTTGTATCCTCCTGGGAAACATGTACTGAACTTGTATCCTCCTGGGAAACATGTACTGAACTTGTATCCTCCTGGGAAACATGTACTGAACTCGTATCCTCCTGGGAAACATGTACTGAACTTGTATCCTCCTGGGAAACATGTACTGAACTTGTATCCTCCTGGGAAACATGTACTGGGCTTGTATCCTCCTGGGAAACATGTACTGAGCTTGTATCCTGCTGGGAAACATGTACTGAACTTGTATCCTCCTGGGAAATATGTACTGAGCTTGTATCCTCCAGGGAAACATGTACTGAACTTGTATCCTCCTGGGAAACATGTACTGGGCTTGTATCCTCATGGGAAACATGTACTGAGCTTGTATCCTCCAGGGAAACATGTACTGAACTTGTATCCTCATGGGAAACATGCACTGAACTTGTATCCTCCAGGGAAACATGTACTGAACTTGTATCCTCCAGGGAAACATGTACTGAACTTGTATCCTCCAGGGAAACATGTACTGAACTTGTATCCTCCTGAGAAACATGGACTGAACTTGTATCCTCCTGACAAATATGTGCTGAACTTGTATCCTCCTGAGAAACATGTGCTGAGCTTGTATCCTCCAGGGAAATATGTACTGAACTCGTATCCTCCTGGGAAACATGTACTGAACTTGTATCCTCATGGGAAACATGTACTGAACTTGTATCCTGCTGGGAAACATGTACTGAACTTGTATCCTCCTGGGAAACATGTACTGAACTTGTATCCTCCTGGGAAACATGTAATGAACTTGTATTCTCCAGGGAAACATGTACTGAACTTGTATCCTGCTGGGAAACATGTACTGAACTTGTATCCTCCAGGGAAATATGTACTGAGCTTGTATCCTCCTGACAAATATGTACTGAGCTTGTATCCTCCAGGGAAATATGTACTGAGCTTGTATCCTCATGGGAAACATGTACTGAGCTTGTATCCTCCAGGGAAACATGTACTGAACTTGTATCCTCATGGGAAACATGCACTGAACTTGTATCCTCCAGGGAAACATGTACTGAACTTGTATCCTCCAGGGAAACATGTACTGAACTTGTATCCTCCAGGGAAACATGTACTGAACTTGTATCCTGCTGGGAAACATGTACTGAACTTGTATCCTGCTGGGAAATATGTACTGAGCTTGTATCCTCCAGGGAAATATGTACTGAGCTTGTATCCTCCAGGGAAACATGTACTGAGCTTGTATCCTCCTGGGAAAAATGTGCTGAACTTGTATCCTCCTGGGAAATATGTACTGAGCTTGTATCCTCCAGGGAAATAAGTACTGAGCTTGTATCCTCCAGGGAAACATGTACTGAACTTGTATCCTGCTGGGAAACATGTACTGAACTTGTATCCTCCTGGGAAACATGTACTGAACTTGTATCCTCCTGGGAAACATGTACTGGGCTTGTATCCTCCTGGGAAACATGTACTGAACTTGTATCCTCCTGGGAAATATGTACTGAGCTTGTATCCTCCAGGGAAACATGTACTGAACTTGTATCCTCCTGGGAAATATGTACTGAACTTGTATCCTCCAGGGAAACATGTGCTGGGCTTGTATCCTCCTGGGAAATATGCACTGAGCTTGTATCATCCAGGGAAATATGTATTGAGCTTGTATCCTCCTGGGAAACATGTGCTGGGCTTGTATCCTCATGGGAAACATGTACTGATCTTGTATCCTCCTGGGAAACATGTACTGAACTTGTATCCTCCAGGGAAACATGTACTGATCTTGTATCCTCATGGGAAACATGTACTGAACTTGTATCCTCCAGGGAAACATGTACTGATCTTGTATCCTCCTGGGAAACATGTACTGAACTTGTATCCTCCAGGGAAACATGTACTGAGCTTGTATCCTCCTGGGAAACATGTGCTGAACTTGTATCCTCCTGGGAAATATGTACTGAACTTGTATCCTGCTGGGAAACATGTGCTGAACTTGTATCCTCCTGGGAAATATGTACTGAGCTTGTATCCTCCAGGGTAACATGTACTGAACTTGTATCCTCCTGACAAATATGTACTGAGCTTGTATCCTCCAGGGAAATATGTACTGAGCTTGTATCCTCCAGCGAAATATGTACTGAACTTGTATCCTCCAGGGTAACATGTACTGAACTTGTATCCTCCTGACAAATATGTACTGAGCTTGTATCCTCCAGGGAAATATGTACTGAGCTTGTATCCTCCAGGGAAACATGTACTGAACTTGTATCCTCCTGGGAAACATGTACTGAACTTGTATCCTCCTGACAAATATGTACTGAGCTTGTATCCTCCAGGGAAATATGTACTGAGCTTGTATCCTCCAGGGAAACATGTACTGAACTTGTATCCTCCTGACAAATATGTACTGAGCTTGTATCCTCCAGGGAAATATGTACTGAGCTTGTATCCTCCAGGGAAACATGTACTGAACTTGTATCCTCCTGGGAAACATGTACTGAACTTGTATCCTCCTGGGAAACATGTACTGAGCTTGTATCCTCCTGGGAAACATGTACTGAACTTGTATCCTCCTGGGAAACATGTACTGAACTTGTATCCTCCTGGGAAACATGTACTGAACTTGTATCCTCCTGGGAAACATGTAATGAACTTGTATCCTCCTGGGAAACATGTACTGAACTTGTATCCTCCTGGGAAACATGTACTGAACTTGTATCCTCCTGGGAAACATGTACTGAACTTGTATCCTCCTGGGAAACATGTACTGAACTTGTATCCTCCTGGGAAACATGTACTGAACTTGTATCCTCCTGGGTAACATGTACTGAACTTGTATCCTCCTGGGAAACATGTACTGAACTTGTATCCTCCTGGGAAATATGTACTGAACTTGTATCCTCCTGGGAAACATGTACTGAACTTGTATCCTCCTGGGAAACATGCACTGAACTTGTATCCTGCTGGGAAACATGAACTGAACTTGTATCCTCCTGGGAAACATGTACTGAACTTGTATCCTCCAGGGAAATATGTACTGAGCTTGTATCCTCCAGGGAAACATGTACTGAACTTGTATCCTCCTGGGAAACATGTACTGGGCTTGTATCCTCCTGGGAAATATGTACTCAGCTTGTATCCTCCAGGGAAATATGTACTGAGCTTGTATCCTCCTGGGAAACATGTACTGAACTTGTATCCTCCTGGGAAACATGTACTGGGCTTGTATCCTCCTGGGAAATATGTACTGAGCTTGTATCCTCCAGGGAAATATGTACTGAGCTTGTATCCTCATGGGAAACATGTACTGATCTTGTATCCTCCTGGGAAACATGTACTGAGCTTGTATCCTCCAGGGAAACATGTACTGAACTTGTATCCTCCTGGGAAACATGTACTGAACTTGTATCCTCCTGGGAAATATGTACTGAGCTTGTATCCTCCTGGGAAACATGTGCTGAACTTGTATCCTCCTGGGAAATATGTACTGAGCTTGTATCCTCCAGGGTAACATGTACTGGGCTTGTATCCTCCTGGGAAACATGTACTGAGCTTGTATCCTGCTGGGAAACATGTACTGAACTTGTATCCTCCTGGGAAATATGTACTGAGCTTGTATCCTCCAGGGAAACATGTACTGAACTTGTATCCTCCTGGGAAACATGTACTGGGCTTGTATCCTCATGGGAAACATGTACTGAGCTTGTATCCTCCAGGGAAACATGTACTGAACTTGTATCCTCATGGGAAACATGCACTGAACTTGTATCCTCCAGGGAAACATGTACTGAACTTGTATCCTCCAGGGAAACATGTACTGAACTTGTATCCTCCAGGGAAACATGTACTGAACTTGTATCCTCCTGAGAAACATGGACTGAACTTGTATCCTCCTGACAAATATGTGCTGAACTTGTATCCTCCTGAGAAACATGTGCTGAGCTTGTATCCTCCAGGGAAATATGTACTGAACTCGTATCCTCCTGGGAAACATGTACTGAACTTGTATCCTCATGGGAAACATGTACTGAACTTGTATCCTGCTGGGAAACATGTAATGAACTTGTATCCTCCAGGGAAACATGTACTGAACTTGTATCCTGCTGGGAAACATGTAATGAACTTGTATTCTCCAGGGAAACATGTACTGAACTTGTATCCTCCTGGGAAACATGTACTGAACTTGTATCCTCCAGGGAAATATGTACTGAGCTTGTATCCTCCTGACAAATATGTACTGAGCTTGTATCCTCCAGGGAAATATGTACTGAGCTTGTATCCTCCAGGGAAACATGTACTGAACTCGTATCCTCCTGGGAAACATGTAATGAACTTGTATCCTCCAGGGAAACATGTACTGAACTTGTATCCTGCTGGGAAACATGTAATGAACTTGTATTCTCCAGGGAAACATGTACTGAACTTGTATCCTCCTGGGAAACATGTACTGAACTTGTATCCTGCTGGGAAACATGTACTGAACTTGTATCCTGCTGGGAAACATGTACTGAACTTGTATCCTCCTGGGAAACATGTACTGAACTTGTATCCTCCTGGGAAACATGTACTGAACTTGTATCCTGCTGGGAAACATGTAATGAACTTGTATCCTGCTGGGAAACATGTAATGAACTTGTATCCTCCTGGGAAACATGTACTGAACTTGTATCCTCCTGGGAAACATGTACTGAACTTGTATCCTCCTGGGAAACATGTACTGAACTTGTATCCTCCTGGGAAACATGTACTGAACTTGTATCCTCCTGGGAAACATGTAATGAACTTGTATCCTCCTGGGAAACATGTACTGAACTTGTATCCTCCTGGGAAACATGTACTGAACTTGTATCCTCCTGGGAAACATGAACTGAACTTGTATCCTGCTGGGAAACATGTAATGAACTTGTATCCTCCTGGGAAACATGTACTGAACTTGTATCCTCCTGGGAAACATGTACTGAACTTGTATCCTCCTGGGAAACATGTACTGAACTTGTATCCTCCTGGGAAACATGTACTGAACTCGTATCCTCCTGGGAAACATGTACTGAACTTGTATCCTCCTGGGAAACATGTACTGAACTTGTATCCTCCTGGGAAACATGTACTGGGCTTGTATCCTCCTGGGAAACATGTACTGAGCTTGTATCCTGCTGGGAAACATGTACTGAACTTGTATCCTCCTGGGAAATATGTACTGAGCTTGTATCCTCCAGGGAAACATGTACTGAACTTGTATCCTCCTGGGAAACATGTACTGGGCTTGTATCCTCATGGGAAACATGTACTGAGCTTGTATCCTCCAGGGAAACATGTACTGAACTTGTATCCTCATGGGAAACATGCACTGAACTTGTATCCTCCAGGGAAACATGTACTGAACTTGTATCCTCCAGGGAAACATGTACTGAACTTGTATCCTCCAGGGAAACATGTACTGAACTTGTATCCTCCTGGGAAACATGTACTGAACTTGTATCCTCCTGGGAAATATGTACTGAGCTTGTATCCTCCAGGGAAATATGTACTGAGCTTGTATCCTCCAGGGAAACATGTACTGAGCTTGTATCCTCCTGGGAAAAATGTGCTGAACTTGTATCCTCCTGGGAAATATGTACTGAGCTTGTATCCTCCAGGGAAATAAGTACTGAGCTTGTATCCTCCAGGGAAACATGTACTGAACTTGTATCCTGCTGGGAAACATGTACTGAACTTGTATCCTCCTGGGAAACATGTACTGAACTTGTATCCTCCTGGGAAACATGTACTGGGCTTGTATCCTCCTGGGAAACATGTACTGAACTTGTATCCTCCTGGGAAATATGTACTGAGCTTGTATCCTCCAGGGAAACATGTACTGAACTTGTATCCTCCTGGGAAATATGTACTGAACTTGTATCCTCCAGGGAAACATGTGCTGGGCTTGTATCCTCCTGGGAAATATGCACTGAGCTTGTATCATCCAGGGAAATATGTATTGAGCTTGTATCCTCCTGGGAAACATGTGCTGGGCTTGTATCCTCATGGGAAACATGTACTGATCTTGTATCCTCCTGGGAAACATGTACTGAACTTGTATCCTCCAGGGAAACATGTACTGATCTTGTATCCTCATGGGAAACATGTACTGAACTTGTATCCTCCAGGGAAACATGTACTGATCTTGTATCCTCCTGGGAAACATGTACTGAACTTGTATCCTCCAGGGAAACATGTACTGAGCTTGTATCCTCCTGGGAAACATGTGCTGAACTTGTATCCTCCTGGGAAATATGTACTGAACTTGTATCCTGCTGGGAAACATGTGCTGAACTTGTATCCTCCTGGGAAATATGTACTGAGCTTGTATCCTCCAGGGTAACATGTACTGAACTTGTATCCTCCTGACAAATATGTACTGAGCTTGTATCCTCCAGGGAAATATGTACTGAGCTTGTATCCTCCAGCGAAATATGTACTGAACTTGTATCCTCCAGGGTAACATGTACTGAACTTGTATCCTCCTGACAAATATGTACTGAGCTTGTATCCTCCAGGGAAATATGTACTGAGCTTGTATCCTCCAGGGAAACATGTACTGAACTTGTATCCTCCTGGGAAACATGTACTGAACTTGTATCCTCCTGACAAATATGTACTGAGCTTGTATCCTCCAGGGAAATATGTACTGAGCTTGTATCCTCCAGGGAAACATGTACTGAACTTGTATCCTCCTGACAAATATGTACTGAGCTTGTATCCTCCAGGGAAATATGTACTGAGCTTGTATCCTCCAGGGAAACATGTACTGAACTTGTATCCTCCTGGGAAACATGTACTGAACTTGTATCCTCCTGGGAAACATGTACTGAGCTTGTATCCTCCTGGGAAACATGTACTGAACTTGTATCCTCCTGGGAAACATGTACTGAACTTGTATCCTCCTGGGAAACATGTACTGAACTTGTATCCTCCTGGGAAACATGTAATGAACTTGTATCCTCCTGGGAAACATGTACTGAACTTGTATCCTCCTGGGAAACATGTACTGAACTTGTATCCTCCTGGGAAACATGTACTGAACTTGTATCCTCCTGGGAAACATGTACTGAACTTGTATCCTCCTGGGAAACATGTACTGAACTTGTATCCTCCTGGGTAACATGTACTGAACTTGTATCCTCCTGGGAAACATGTACTGAACTTGTATCCTCCTGGGAAATATGTACTGAACTTGTATCCTCCTGGGAAACATGTACTGAACTTGTATCCTCCTGGGAAACATGCACTGAACTTGTATCCTGCTGGGAAACATGAACTGAACTTGTATCCTCCTGGGAAACATGTACTGAACTTGTATCCTCCAGGGAAATATGTACTGAGCTTGTATCCTCCAGGGAAACATGTACTGAACTTGTATCCTCCTGGGAAACATGTACTGGGCTTGTATCCTCCTGGGAAATATGTACTCAGCTTGTATCCTCCAGGGAAATATGTACTGAGCTTGTATCCTCCTGGGAAACATGTACTGAACTTGTATCCTCCTGGGAAACATGTACTGGGCTTGTATCCTCCTGGGAAATATGTACTGAGCTTGTATCCTCCAGGGAAATATGTACTGAGCTTGTATCCTCATGGGAAACATGTACTGATCTTGTATCCTCCTGGGAAACATGTACTGAGCTTGTATCCTCCAGGGAAACATGTACTGAACTTGTATCCTCCTGGGAAACATGTACTGAACTTGTATCCTCCTGGGAAATATGTACTGAGCTTGTATCCTCCTGGGAAACATGTGCTGAACTTGTATCCTCCTGGGAAATATGTACTGAGCTTGTATCCTCCAGGGTAACATGTACTGAACTTGTATCCTCCTGACAAATATGTACTGAGCTTGTATCCTCCAGGGAAATATGTACTGAGCTTGTATCCTCCAGGGAAACATGTACTGAACTTGTATCCTCCTGACAAATATGTACTGAGCTTGTATCCTCCAGGGAAATATGTACTGAGCTTGTATCCTCCAGGGAAACATGTACTGAACTTGTATCCTCCTGGGAAACATGTACTGAACTTGTATCCTCCTGACAAATATGTACTGAGCTTGTATCCTCCTGGGAAATATGTACTGAACTTGTATCCTCCAGGGAAATATGTACTGAGCTTGTATCCTCCAGGGAAACATGTACTGAACTTGTATCCTCCTGACAAATATGTACTGAGCTTGTATCCTCCAGGGAAATATGTACTGAGCTTGTATCCTCCAGGTAAACATGTACTGAACTTGTATCCTCCTGGGAAACATGTGCTGGGCTTGTATCCTCCTGGGAAACATGTACTGAACTTGTATCCTCCTGGGAAACATGTACTGAACTTGTATCCTCCTGGGAAACATGTACTGAACTTGTATCCTCCTGGGAAACATGTAATGAACTTGTATCCTCCAGGGAAACAAGTACTGAACTTGTATCCTACTGGGAAACATGTACTGAACTTGTATCCTCCTGGGAAATATGTACTGAACTCGTATCCTCCAGGGTAACATGTACTGAACTTGTATCCTCCTGGGAAACATGTACTGAACTTGTATCCTCCTGGGAAACATGTACTGAACTTGTATCCTCCTGGGAAACATGTACTGAACTTGTATCCTCCTGGGAAACATGTACTGAACTTGTATCCTCCTGGGAAACATGTACTGAACTTATATCCTCCTGGGAAACATTTACTGAACTTGTATCCTCCTGGGAAACATGTAATGAACTTGTATCCTTCTGGGAAACATGTACTGAACTTATATCCTCCTGGGAAACATTTACTGAACTTGTATCCTCCTGGGAAACATGTAATGAACTTGTATCCTCCAGGGAAACATGTACTGAACTTGTATCCTCCTGGGAAACATGTACTGAACTTGTATCCTCCTGGGAAACATGTAATGAACTTGTATCCTCCTGGGAAACATGTAATGAACTTGTATCCTCCTGGGAAACATGTACTGAACTTGTATCCTCCTGGTAAACATATACTGAACTTGTATCCTCCTGGGAAACATGTACTGAACTTGTATCCTCCTGGGAAACATGTAATGAACTTGTATCCTCCTGGGAAACATGTACTGAACTTGTATCCTCCTGGGAAACATGTACTGAACTTGTATCCTGCTGGGAAACATGTACTGAACTTGTATCCTCCTGGGAAACATGTACTGAACTTGTATCCTCCTGGGAAACATGTACTGAACTTGTATCCTCCTGGGAAACATGTACTGAGCTTGTATCCTCCTGGGAAACATGTACTGAACTTGTATCCTCCTGGGAAACAAGTACTGAACTTGTATCCTCCTGGGAAACAAGTACTGAACTTGAATCCTCCAGGGAAACATGTAATGAACTTGTATCCTCCGGGGAAACATGTACTGAACTTGTATCCTCCTGGGAAACAAGTACTGAACTTGTATCCTCCTCGGAAATATGTACTGGGCTTGTATCCTCCTGGGAAACATGTACTGAACTTGTATCCTCCAGGGAAATATGTACTGAGCTTGTATCCTCGAGGGAAACATGTACTGAACTTGTATCCTCCTGGGAAACATGTACTGGGCTTGTATCCTCCTGGGAAATATGTACTGAGCTTGTATCCTCCAGGGAAATATGTACTGAGCTTGTATCCTCCTGGGAAACATGTACTGAACTTGTATCCTCCTGGGAAACATGTACTGGGCTTGTATCCTCCTGGGAAATATGTACTGAGCTTGTATCCTCCAGGGAAATATGTACTGAGCTTGTATCCTCATGGGAAACATGTACTGATCTTGTATCCTCCTGGGAAACATGTACTGAGCTTGTATCCTCCAGGGAAACATGTACTGAACTTGTATCCTCCTGGGAAACATGTACTGAACTTGTATGCTCCTGGGGAATATGTACTGAGCTTGTATCCTCCTGGGAAACATGTGCTGAACTTGTATCCTCCTGGGAAATATGTACTGAGCTTGTATCCTCCAGGGTAACATGTACTGAACTTGTATCCTCCTGACAAATATGTACTGAGCTTGTATCCTCCAGGGAAATATGTACTGAGCTTGTATCCTCCAGGGAAACATGTACTGAACTTGTATCCTCCAGGGTTACATGTACTGAACTTGTATCCTCCTGACAAATATGTACTGAGCTTGTATCCTCCAGGGAAATATGGACTGAGCTTGTATCCTCCAGGGAAACATGTACTGAACTTGTATCCTCCTGGGAAACATGTACTGAACTTGTATCCTCCTGACAAATATGTACTGAGCTTGTATCCTCCTGGGAAATATGTACTGAACTTGTATCCTCCAGGGAAATATGTACTGAGCTTGTATCCTCCAGGGAAACATGTACTGAACTTGTATCCTCCTGACAAATATGTACTGAGCTTGTATCCTCCAGGGAAATATGTGCTGAGCTTGTATCCTCCAGGGAAACATGTACTGAACTTGTATCCTCCTGGGAAACATGTGCTGGGCTTGTATCCTCCTGGGAAACATGTACTGAACTTGTATCCTCCTGGGAAACATGTACTGAACTTGTATCCTCCTGGGAAACATGTACTGAACATGTATCCTCCTGGGAAACATGTAATGAACTTGTATCCTCCAGGGAAACAAGTACTGAACTTGTATCCTCCTGGGAAACATGTACTGAACTTGTATCCTCCTGGGAAATATGGACTGAACTCGTATCCTCCAGGGTAACATGTACTGAACTTGTATCCTCCTGGGAAACATGTACTGAACTTGGATCCTCCTGGGAAACATGTACTGAACTTGTATCCTCCTGGGAAACATGTACTGAACTTGTATCCTCCTGGGAAACATGTACTGAACTTGTATCCTCCTGGGAAACATGTACTGAACTTATATCCTCCTGGGAAACATTTACTGAACTTGTATCCTCCTGGGAAACATGTAATGAACTTGTATCCTTCTGGGAAACATGTACTGAACTTATATCCTCCTGGGAAACATTTACTGAACTTGTATCCTCCTGGGAAACATGTAATGAACTTGTATCCTCCAGGGAAACATGTACTGAACTTGTATCCTCCTGGGAAACATGTACTGAACTTGTATCCTCCTGGGAAACATGTAATGAACTTGTATCCTCCTGGGAAACATGTACTGAACTTGTATCCTCCTGGGAAACATATACTGAACTTGTATCCTCCTGGGAAACATGTACTGAACTTGTATCCTCCTGGGAAACATGTACTGAACTTGTATCCTCCTGGGAAACATGTAATGAACTTGTATCCTCCTGGGAAACATGTGCTGGGCTTGTATCCTCCTGGGAAACATATACTGAACTTGTATCCTCCTGGGAAACATGTACTGAACTTGTATCCTCCTGACAAATATGTACTGAGCTTGTATCCTCCTGGGAAATATGTACTGAACTTGTATCCTCCAGGGAAATATGTACTGAGCTTGTATCCTCCAGGGAAACATGTACTGAACTTGTATCCTCCTGACAAATATGTACTGAGCTTGTATCCTCCAGGGAAATATGTACTGAGCTTGTATCCTCCAGGTAAACATGTACTGAACTTGTATCCTCCTGGGAAACATGTGCTGGGCTTGTATCCTCCTGGGAAACATGTACTGAACTTGTATCCTCCTGGGAAACATGTACTGAACTTGTATCCTCCTGGGAAACATGTACTGAACTTGTATCCTCCTGGGAAACATGTAATGAACTTGTATCCTCCAGGGAAACAAGTACTGAACTTGTATCCTCCTGGGAAACATGTACTGAACTTGTATCCTCCTGGGAAATATGTACTGAACTCGTATCCTCCAGGGTAACATTTACTGAACTTGTATCCTCCTGGGAAACATGTACTGAACTTGTATCCTCCTGGGAAACATGTACTGAACTTGTATCCTCCTGGGAAACATGTACTGAACTTGTATCCTCCTGGGAAACATGTACTGAACTTGTATCCTCCTGGGAAACATGTACTGAACTTATATCCTCCTGGGAAACATTTACTGAACTTGTATCCTCCTGGGAAACATGTACTGAACTTGTATCCTCCTGGGAAACATGTACTGTGCTTGTATCCTCCTGGGAAATATGTACTGAGCTTGTATCCTCCAGGGAAATATGTACTGAGCTTGTATCCTCATGGGAAACATGTACTGATCTTGTATCCTCCTGGGAAACATGTACTGAGCTTGTATCCTCCAGGGAAACATGTACTGAACTTGTATCCTCCTGGGAAACATGTACTGAACTTGTATGCTCCTGGGAAATATGTACTGAGCTTGTATCCTCCTGGGAAACATGTGCTGAACTTGTATCCTCCTGGGAAATATGTACTGAGCTTGTATCCTCCAGGGTAACATGTACTGAACTTGTATCCTCCTGACAAATATGTACTGAGCTTGTATCCTCCAGGGAAATATGTACTGAGCTTGTATCCTCCAGGGAAACATGTACTGAACTTGTATCCTCCAGGGTAACATGTACTGAACTTGTATCCTCCTGACAAATATGTACTGAGCTTGTATCCTCCAGGGAAATATGGACTGAGCTTGTATCCTCCAGGGAAACATGTACTGAACTTGTATCCTCCTGGGAAACATGTACTGAACTTGTATCCTCCTGACAAATATGTACTGAGCTTGTATCCTCCTGGGAAATATGTACTGAACTTGTATCCTCCAGGGAAATATGTACTGAGCTTGTATCCTCCAGGGAAACATGTACTGAACTTGTATCCTCCTGACAAATATGTACTGAGCTTGTATCCTCCAGGGAAATATGTGCTGAGCTTGTATCCTCCAGGGAAACATGTACTGAACTTGTATCCTCCTGGGAAACATGTGCTGGGCTTGTATCCTCCTGGGAAACATGTACTGAACTTGTATCCTCCTGGGAAACATGTACTGAACTTGTATCCTCCTGGGAAACATGTACTGAACATGTATCCTCCTGGGAAACATGTAATGAACTTGTATCCTCCAGGGAAACAAGTACTGAACTTGTATCCTCCTGGGAAACATGTACTGAACTTGTATCCTCCTGGGAAATATGGACTGAACTCGTATCCTCCAGGGTAACATGTACTGAACTTGTATCCTCCTGGGAAACATGTACTGAACTTGTATCCTCCTGGGAAACATGTACTGAACTTGTATCCTCCTGGGAAACATGTACTGAACTTGTATCCTCCTGGGAAACATGTACTGAACTTGTATCCTCCTGGGAAACATGTACTGAACTTATATCCTCCTGGGAAACATTTACTGAACTTGTATCCTCCTGGGAAACATGTAATGAACTTGTATCCTTCTGGGAAACATGTACTGAACTTATATCCTCCTGGGAAACATTTACTGAACTTGTATCCTCCTGGGAAACATGTAATGAACTTGTATCCTCCAGGGAAACATGTACTGAACTTGTATCCTCCTGGGAAACATGTACTGAACTTGTATCCTCCTGGGAAACATGTAATGAACTTGTATCCTCCTGGGAAACATGTACTGAACTTGTATCCTCCTAGGAAACATATACTGAACTTGTATCCTCCTGGGAAACATGTACTGAACTTGTATCCTCCTGGGAAACATGTACTGAACTTGTATCCTCCTGGGAAACATGTAATGAACTTGTATCCTCCTGGGAAACATGTGCTGGGCTTGTATCCTCCTGGGAAACATATACTGAACTTGTATCCTCCTGGGAAACATGTACTGAACTTGTATCCTCCTGACAAATATGTACTGAGCTTGTATCCTCCTGGGAAATATGTACTGAACTTGTATCCTCCAGGGAAATATGTACTGAGCTTGTATCCTCCAGGGAAACATGTACTGAACTTGTATCCTCCTGACAAATATGTACTGAGCTTGTATCCTCCAGGGAAATATGTACTGAGCTTGTATCCTCCAGGTAAACATGTACTGAACTTGTATCCTCCTGGGAAACATGTGCTGGGCTTGTATCCTCCTGGGAAACATGTACTGAACTTGTATCCTCCTGGGAAACATGTACTGAACTTGTATCCTCCTGGGAAACATGTACTGAACTTGTATCCTCCTGGGAAACATGTAATGAACTTGTATCCTCCAGGGAAACAAGTACTGAACTTGTATCCTCCTGGGAAACATGTACTGAACTTGTATCCTCCTGGGAAATATGTACTGAACTCGTATCCTCCAGGGTAACATTTACTGAACTTGTATCCTCCTGGGAAACATGTACTGAACTTGTATCCTCCTGGGAAACATGTACTGAACTTGTATCCTCCTGGGAAACATGTACTGAACTTGTATCCTCCTGGGAAACATGTACTGAACTTGTATCCTCCTGGGAAACATGTACTGAACTTATATCCTCCTGGGAAACATTTACTGAACTTGTATCCTCCTGGGAAACATGTAATGAACTTGTATCCTTCTGGGAAACATGTACTGAACTTATATCCTCCTGGGAAACATTTACTGAACTTGTATCCTCCTGGGAAACATGTAATGAACTTGTATCCTCCAGGGAAACATGTACTGAACTTGTATCCTCCTGGGAAACATGTACTGAACTTGTATCCTCCTGGGAAACATGTAATGAACTTGTATCCTCCTGGGAAACATGTAATGAACTTGTATCCTCCTGGGAAACATGTACTGAACTTGTATCCTCCTGGGAAACATATACTGAACTTGTATCCTCCTGGGAAACATGTACTGAACTTGTATCCTCCTGGGAAACATGTAATGAACTTGTATCCTCCTGGGAAACATGTACTGAACTTGTATCCTCCTGGGAAACATGTACTGAACTTGTATCCTCCTGGGAAACATGTACTGAACTTGTATCCTCCTGGGAAACATGTACTGAACTTGTATCCTCCTGGGAAACATGTACTGAACTTGTATCCTCCTGGGAAACATGTACTGAGCTTGTATCCTCCTGGGAAACATGTACTGAACTTGTATCCTCCTGGGAAACAAGTACTGAACTTGTATCCTCCTGGGAAACAAGTACTGAACTTGAATCCTCCAGGGAAACATGTAATGAACTTGTATCCTCCGGGGAAACATGTACTGAACTTGTATCCTCCTGGGAATCAAGTACTGAACTTGTATCCTCCTCGGAAATATGTACTGGGCTTGTATCCTCCTGGGAAACATGTACTGAACTTGTATCCTCCAGGGAAATATGTACTGAGCTTGTATCCTCGAGGGAAACATGTACTGAACTTGTATCCTCCTGGGAAACATGTACTGGGCTTGTATCCTCCTGGGAAATATGTACTGAGCTTGTATCCTCCAGGGAAATATGTACTGAGCTTGTATCCTCCTGGGAAACATGTACTGAACTTGTATCCTCCTGGGAAACATGTACTGGGCTTGTATCCTCCTGGGAAATATGTACTGAGCTTGTATTCTCCAGGGAAATATGTACTGAGCTTGTATCCTCATGGGAAACATGTACTGATATTGTATCCTCCTGGGAAACATGTACTGAGCTTGTATTCTCCAGGGAAACATGTACTGAACTTGTATCCTCCTGGGAAACATGTACTGAACTTGTATCCTCCTGGGAAATATGTACTGAGCTTGTATCCTCATGGGAAACATGTGCTGAACTTGTATCCTCCTGGGAAATATGTACTGAGCTTGTATCCTCCAGGGTAACATGTACTGAACTTGTATCCTCCAGGGAAATATGTACTGAGCTTGTATCCTCCAGGGAAATATGTACTGAGCTTGTATCCTCCAGGGAAACATGTACTGAACTTGTATCCTCCAGGGTAACATGTACTGAACTTGTATCCTCCTGACAAATATGTACTGAGCTTGTATCCTCCAGGGAAATATGTACTGAGCTTGTATCCTCCAGGGAAACATGTACTGAACTTGTATCCTCCTGGGAAACATGTACTGAACTTGTATCCTCCCGACAAATATGTACTGAGCTTGTATCCTCCTGGGAAATATGTACTGAACTTGTATCCTCCAGGGAAATATGTACTGAGCTTGTATCCTCCAGGGAAACATGTACTGAACTTGTATCCTCCTGACAAACATGTACTGAGCTTGTATCCTCCAGGGAAATATGTACTCAGCTTGTATCCTCCAGGGAAACATGTACTGAACTTGTATCCTCCTGGGAAACATGTGCTGGGCTTGTATCCTCCTGGGAAACATGTACTGAACTTGTATCCTCCTGGGAAACATGTACTGAACTTGTATCCTCCTGGGAAACATGTACTGAACTTGTATCCTCCTGGGAAACATGTAATGAACTTGTATCCTCCAGGGAAACAAGTACTGAACTTGTATCCTCCTGGGAAACATGTACTGAACTTGTATCCTCCTGGGAAATATGTACTGAACTCGTATCCTCCAGGGTAACATGTACTGAACTTGTATCCTCCTGGGAAACATGTACTGAACTTGTATCCTCCTGGGAAACATGTACTGAACTTGTATCCTCCTGGGAAACATGTACTGAACTTGTATCCTCCTGGGAAACATGTACTGAACTTGTATCCTCCTGGGAAACATGTACTGAACTTATATCCTCCTGGGAAACATTTACTGAACTTGTATCCTCCTGGGAAACATGTAATGAACTTGTATCCTTCTGGGAAACATGTACTGAACTTATATCCTCCTGGGAAACATTTACTGAACTTGTATCCTCCTGGGAAACATGTAATGAACTTGTATCCTCCAGGGAAACATGTACTGAACTTGTATCCTCCTGGGAAACATGTACTGAACTTGTATCCTCCTGGGAAACATGTAATGAACTTGTATCCTCCTGGGAAACATGTACTGAACTTGTATCCTCCTGGGAAACATATACTGAACTTGTATCCTCCTGGGAAACATGTACTGAACTTGTATCCTCCTGGGAAACATGTAATGAACTTGTATCCTCCTGGGAAACATGTAATGAACTTGTATCCTCCTGGGAAACATATACTGAACTTGTATCCTCCTGGGAAACATATACTGAACTTGTATCCTCCTGGGAAACATGTACTGAACTTGTATCCTCCTGGGAAACATGTAATGAACTTGTATCCTCCTGGGAAACATGTACTGAACTTGTATCCTCCTGGGAAACATGTACTGAACTTGTATCCTCCTGGGAAACATGTACTGAACTTGTATCCTCCTGGGAAACATGTACTGAACTTGTATCCTCCTGGGAAACATGTACTGAACTTGTATCCTCCTGGGAAACATGTACTGAACTTGTATCCTCCTGGGAAACATGTACTGAACTTGTATCCTCCTGGGAAACAAGTACTGAACTTGTATCCTCCTGGGAAACAAGTACTGAACTTGAATCCTCCAGGGAAACATGTAATGAACTTGTATCCTCCGGGGAAACATGTACTGAACTTGTATCCTCCTGGGAAACAAGTACTGAACTTGTATCCTCCTGGGAAATATGTACTGGGCTTGTATCCTCCTGGGAAACATGTACTGAACTTGTATCCTCCTGGGAAATATGTACTGGGCTTGTATCCTCCTGGGAAACATGTACTGAGCTTGTATCCTCCTGGGAAACATGTACTGAACTTGTATCCTCCTGGGAAACAAGTACTGAACTTGTATCCTCCTGGGAAACAAGTACTGAACTTGTATCCTCCGGGGAAACATGTAATGAACTTGTATCCTCCGGGGAAACATGTACTGAACTTGTATCCTCCTGGGAAACAAGTACTGAACTTGTATCCTCCTGGGAAATATGTACTGGGCTTGTATCCTCCTGGGAAACATGTATTGAACTTGTATCCTCCTGGGAAATATGTACTGGGCTTGTATCCTCCTGGGAAACATGTACTGAACTTGTATCCTTCTGGGAAACATGTACTGAACTTGTATCCTTCTGGGAAACATGTACTGAACTTGTATCCTCCTGGGAAACATGTGCTGGGCTTGTATCCTCCTGGGAAACATGTACTGAACTTGTATCCTCCTGGGAAACATGTACTGAACTTGTATCCTCCTGGGAAACATGTACTGAACTTGTATCCTCCTGGGAAACATGTAATGAACTTGTATCCTCCAGGGAAACAAGTACTGAACTTGTATCCTCCTGGGAAACATGTACTGAACTTGTATCCTCCTGGGAAATATGTACTGAACTCGTATCCTCCAGGGTAACATTTACTGAACTTGTATCCTCCTGGGAAACATGTACTGAACTTGTATCCTCCTGGGAAACATGTACTGAACTTGTATCCTCCTGGGAAACATGTACTTAACTTGTATCCTCCTGGGAAACATGTACTGAACTTGTATCCTCCTGGGAAACATGTACTGAACTTATATCCTCCTGGGAAACATTTACTGAACTTGTATCCTCCTGGGAAACATGTAATGAACTTGTATCCTTCTGGGAAACATGTACTGAACTTATATCCTCCTGGGAAACATTTACTGAACTTGTATCCTCCTGGGAAACATGTAATGAACTTGTATCCTCCAGGGAAACATGTACTGAACTTGTATCCTCCTGGGAAACATGTACTGAACTTGTATCCTCCTGGGAAACATGTAATGAACTTGTATCCTCCTGGGAAACATGTAATGAACTTGTATCCTCCTGGGAAACATGTACTGAACTTGTATCCTCCTGGGAAACATATACTGAACTTGTATCCTCCTGGGAAACATGTACTGAACTTGTATCCTCCTGGGAAACATGTAATGAACTTGTATCCTCCTGGGAAACATGTACTGAACTTGTATCCTCCTGGGAAACATGTACTGAACTTGTATCCTCCTGGGAAACATGTACTGAACTTGTATCCTCCTGGGAAACATGTACTGAACTTGTATCCTCCTGGGAAACATGTACTGAACTTGTATCCTCCTGGGAAACATGTACTGAGCTTGTATCCTCCTGGGAAACATGTACTGAACTTGTATCCTCCTGGGAAACAAGTACTGAACTTGTATCCTCCTGGGAAACAAGTACTGAACTTGAATCCTCCAGGGAAACATGTAATGAACTTGTATCCTCCGGGGAAACATGTACTGAACTTGTATCCTCCTGGGAATCAAGTACTGAACTTGTATCCTCCTCGGAAATATGTACTGGGCTTGTATCCTCCTGGGAAACATGTACTGAACTTGTATCCTCCAGGGAAATATGTACTGAGCTTGTATCCTCGAGGGAAATATGTACTGAACTTGTATCCTCCTGGGAAACATGTACTGGGCTTGTATCCTCCTGGGAAATATGTACTGAGCTTGTATCCTCCAGGGAAATATGTACTGAGCTTGTATCCTCCTGGGAAACATGTACTGAACTTGTATCCTCCTGGGAAACATGTACTGGGCTTGTATCCTCCTGGGAAATATGTACTGAGCTTGTATTCTCCAGGGAAATATGTACTGAGCTTGTATCCTCATGGGAAACATGTACTGATATTGTATCCTCCTGGGAAACATGTACTGAGCTTGTATTCTCCAGGGAAACATGTACTGAACTTGTATCCTCCTGGGAAACATGTACTGAACTTGTATCCTCCTGGGAAATATGTACTGAGCTTGTATCCTCATGGGAAACATGTGCTGAACTTGTATCCTCCTGGGAAATATGTACTGAGCTTGTATCCTCCAGGGTAACATGTACTGAACTTGTATCCTCCTGACAAATATGTACTGAGCTTGTATCCTCCAGGGAAATATGTACTGAGCTTGTATCCTCCAGGGAAACATGTACTGAACTTGTATCCTCCAGGGTAACATGTACTGAACTTGTATCCTCCTGACAAATATGTACTGAGCTTGTATCCTCCAGGGAAATATGTACTGAGCTTGTATCCTCCAGGGAAACATGTACTGAACTTGTATCCTCCTGGGAAACATGTACTGAACTTGTATCCTCCCGACAAATATGTACTGAGCTTGTATCCTCCTGGGAAATATGTACTGAACTTGTATCCTCCAGGGAAATATGTACTGAGCTTGTATCCTCCAGGGAAACATGTACTGAACTTGTATCCTCCTGACAAATATGTACTGAGCTTGTATCCTCCAGGGAAATATGTACTCAGCTTGTATCCTCCAGGGAAACATGTACTGAACTTGTATCCTCCTGGGAAACATGTGCTGGGCTTGTATCCTCCTGGGAAACATGTACTGAACTTGTATCCTCCTGGGAAACATGTACTGAACTTGTATCCTCCTGGGAAACATGTACTGAACTTGTATCCTCCTGGGAAACATGTAATGAACTTGTATCCTCCAGGGAAACAAGTACTGAACTTGTATCCTCCTGGGAAACATGTACTGAACTTGTATCCTCCTGGGAAATATGTACTGAACTCGTATCCTCCAGGGTAACATGTACTGAACTTGTATCCTCCTGGGAAACATGTACTGAACTTGTATCCTCCTGGGAAACATGTACTGAACTTGTATCCTCCTGGGAAACATGTACTGAACTTGTATCCTCCTGGGAAACATGTACTGAACTTGTATCCTCCTGGGAAACATGTACTGAACTTATATCCTCCTGGGAAACATTTACTGAACTTGTATCCTCCTGGGAAACATGTAATGAACTTGTATCCTTCTGGGAAACATGTACTGAACTTATATCCTCCTGGGAAACATTTACTGAACTTGTATCCTCCTGGGAAACATGTAATGAACTTGTATCCTCCAGGGAAACATGTACTGAACTTGTATCCTCCTGGGAAACATGTACTGAACTTGTATCCTCCTGGGAAACATGTAATGAACTTGTATCCTCCTGGGAAACATGTACTGAACTTGTATCCTCCTGGGAAACATATACTGAACTTGTATCCTCCTGGGAAACATGTACTGAACTTGTATCCTCCTGGGAAACATGTAATGAACTTGTATCCTCCTGGGAAACATGTAATGAACTTGTATCCTCCTGGGAAACATATACTGAACTTGTATCCTCCTGGGAAACATATACTGAACTTGTATCCTCCTGGGAAACATGTACTGAACTTGTATCCTCCTGGGAAACATGTAATGAACTTGTATCCTCCTGGGAAACATGTACTGAACTTGTATCCTCCTGGGAAACATGTACTGAACCTGTATCCTCCTGGGAAACATGTACTGAACTTGTATCCTCCTGGGAAACATGTACTGAACTTGTATCCTCCTGGGAAACATGTACTGAACTTGTATCCTCCTGGGAAACATGTACTGAGCTTGTATCCTCCTGGGAAACATGTACTGAACTTGTATCCTCCTGGGAAACAAGTACTGAACTTGTATCCTCCTGGGAAACAAGTACTGAACTTGAATCCTCCAGGGAAACATGTAATGAACTTGTATCCTCCGGGGAAACATGTACTGAACTTGTATCCTCCTGGGAAACAAGTACTGAACTTGTATCCTCCTGGGAAATATGTACTGGGCTTGTATCCTCCTGGGAAACATGTACTGAACTTGTATCCTCCTGGGAAATATGTACTGGGCTTGTATCCTCCTGGGAAACATGTACTGAGCTTGTATCCTCCTGGGAAACATGTACTGAACTTGTATCCTCCTGGGAAACAAGTACTGAACTTGTATCCTCCTGGGAAACAAGTACTGAACTTGTATCCTCCAGGGAAACATGTAATGAACTTGTATCCTCCGGGGAAACATGTACTGAACTTGTATCCTCCTGGGAAACAAGTACTGAACTTGTATCCTCCTGGGAAATATGTACTGGGCTTGTATCCTCCTGGGAAACATGTATTGAACTTGTATCCTCCTGGGAAATATGTACTGGGCTTGTATCCTCCTGGGAAACATGTACTGAACTTGTATCCTTCTGGGAAACATGTACTGAACTTGTATCCTTCTGGGAAACATGTACTGAACTTGTATCCTCCTGGGAAACATGTAATGAACTTGTATCCTTCTGGGAAACATGTACTGAACTTGTATCCTCCAGGGAAACATGTACTGAACTTGTATCCTCCTGGGAAACATGTAATGAACTTGTATCCTCCAGGGAAACATGTACTGAACTTATATCCTCCAGGGAAACATGTACTGAACTTGTATCCTCCTGGGAAACATGTACTGAACTTGTATCCTCCTGGGAAACATGTACTGAACTTGTATCCTCCAGGGAAACATGTACTGAACTTGTATCCTCCTGGGAAACATGTACTGAACTTGTATCCTCCTGGGAAACATGTACTGAGCTTGTATCCTCCTGGGAAACATGTACTGAACTTGTATCCTCCTGGGAAACATGTACTGAGCTTGTATCCTCCTGGGAAACATGTACTGAGCTTGTATCCTCCTGGGAAACATGTACTGAACTTGTATCCTCCTGGGAAACATGTACTGAACTTGTATCCTCCTGGGTAACATGTACTGAACTTGTATCCTCCTGGGAAACATGTACTGAACTTGTATCCTCCAGGGAAACATGTACTGAACTTGTATCCTCATGGGAAACATGTACTGAGCTTGTATCCTCCAGGGAAACATGTAATGAACTTGTATCCTCCTGGGAAACATGTACTGAACTCGTATCCTCCTGGGAAACATGTACTGAGCTTGTATCCTCCTGGGAAACATGTACTGAAATTGTATCCTCCTGGGAAACATGTACAGAACTTGTATCCTCCTGGGAAACATGTACTGATCTTGTATCCTCCTGGGAAACATGTACTGAGCTTGTATCCTCCTGGGAAACATGTACTGAACTTGTATCCTCCTGGGAAACATGTACTGAGCTTGTATCCTCCAGGGAAACATGTACTGAACTTGTATCCTCCTGGGAAACATGTACTGAACTTGTATCCTCCTGGGAAACATGTACTGAACTTGTATCCTTCTGGGAAACATGTACTGAACTTGTATCCTCCTGGGAAACATGTACTGAACTTGTATCCTCCTGGGAAACATGTAATGAACTTGTATCCTCCAGGGAAACATGTACTGAACTTGTATCCTCCATGGAAACATGTAATGATCTTGTATCCTCCAGGGAAACATGTACTGAACTTGTATCCTCCAGGGAAACTTGTAATGAACTTGTATCCTCCAGGGAAACATGTACTGGGCTTGTATCCTCCTGGGAAACATGTGCTGAACTTGTATCCTCCTGGGAAACATGTACTGGGCTTGTATCCTCCTGGGAAATATGTACTGAACTTGTATCCTCCTGGGAAACATGTACTGGGCTTGTATCCTCCTGGGAAATATGTACTGAACTTGTATCCTCCTGGGAAACATGTACTGAGCTTGTATCCTCCTGGGAAATATGTACTGCGCTTGTATCCTCCTGGGAAATATGTACTGAACTTGTATCCTCCTGGGAAATATGTACTGAACTTGTATCCTCCTGGGAAATATGTACTGAGCTTGTATCCTCCTGGGAAATATGTACTGGGTGTATTCTGTCGGCTACCAACTAGTGGGAAGGATATAAAGGAGCAAATTTGCAGGGAAATTACAGAGATTTGCAAAAGCCATCGTGCAGTGATAACTGGGGACTTTAACTATCCTAATATCGACTGGGATAACAATAATAATATAAGGGGCAAAGAGGGGGAGGAATTTTTGAAATGTGTTCAGGAGAACTTTCTTAACCAGTATATTTCTGGCCTAATGAGGAAGGAGGCATTGCTGGATCTGGTCCTGGGGAATGAGACGGGCCAAGTGGAGCAAGGCTCAGTGGGGGAACATTTAGAAACATAGAAACATAGAAAATAGGAGCAGGAGTAGGCCATTCGGCCCTTCGAGCCTGCTCCGCCATTCAATATGATCATGGCTCTATCTCAATATCATATTCCCGCTCTCTCCCCATACCCCTTGATGCTTTTTGTGTCTAGAAATCTATCGAGCTCCTTCTTAAATATATTCAGTGACTTGGCCTCCACAGTCTTCTGTGGTAGAGAATTCCACAGGTTCACCACCCTCTGAGTGAAGAAATTTCTCCTCATCTCAGTCCTAAATGTCCTACCCCATATCCTGAGACTGTGACCCCTCGTTCTGGACCCCCCCAGCCAGGGGAAACACCCTCCCTGTATCCAGTCTGTCTAGTCCTGTCAGAATTTTATATGTTTCAATGAGATCCCCTCTCATTCTTCTAAACTCAAGTGAACACAGGCCGAGTCGACCCAATCTCTCCTCATACGACAGTCCTGCCATCCCAGAAATCAGTCTGGTGAACCTTTGCTGCATTCCCTCTATGGCAAGTATATCCTTTCTTAGATAAGGAGACCAAATCTGCACACAATACTCCAGATGTGGTCTCACCAAGGCCCTGTATAACTGCAGTAAGACATCTTTACTCCTGTACTCAAATCCTCTTGCAATGAAGGCCAACATACCATTTGCCTTCTTAACTGCTTGTTGCACCTGCATGTTTGCTTTCAGTGAAGCAGCGATCATAGTATCATAAGGTTTAGAATAGCTATTGAAAAGGACCACCCTAAAGTAAAAATACTCAATTGGAGGAGGGCCAATTTCAGTGGGATGACAACAGATCCGGCCCGGGTAAATTGTATCAATGATTGGCAGGCAAAACTGTAATTGAACAGTGGGCGGCCTTTGAAGAGGTTCAGGTAGAGTGTGGGTACATTCCCACGAGGGGGAAAGGGGCAACTAAAGACAGAGCTCCCTGGATGATGAAATAGATAGTGAGTAAGCTTAAATGGAAAAAAGGGGCATATGACAGATGTCAGGTTGATAACACAAGTGAGAACCAGGCAGAATATAGAAAGTTCAGAGGGGACGTGAAAAAGGAAATAAGAGGGGCAAAGAGAGAGTGTGAGAATAGACTGGCGGCCAACGTAAAAGGGAATCCAAAAGTCTTCTCCAGGCATGTAAACAGTAAACGGGTAGTAAGAGGAGGGGTGGGGCCGATTAGGGACCAAAAAGGAGATCTACTCACCGAGGCAGAGGGGATGGCCGAGGTACAAAATGAGTACTTTGCATCTGTCTTTACCAAGGAAGATATAGTTGAGATACTGGATGGGCTAAAAATTGATAGAGGAGGTACTAGAAAGGCTGACTGTACTTAAAGTAGATAAGTCACCCGGTCCGGATGGGATGCATCCTAGGTTACTGAGGGAAGTAAGGGTGGAAATTGCGGAGGTACTGGCCATAATCTTCCAAACATCCTTAGATACAGGGGTGGTGCCAGAGGACTGGAGAATTGCAAATGTCACACCCTTGTTCAAAAAAGGGTGTAAGGATAAACCCAGCAACTACAGGCCAGTCGGTTTAACCTCAGTGGTGGGGAAACTTTTAGAAATGATAATCCAGGACAGAATTAACAGTCACTTGGAGAAGTGTGGATTGATGAGGGAAAGCCAGCACGGATTTGTTAAAGGCAAATCGTGTTTAACTAACCTGATGGAGTTTTTTGATGAGGTAACAGAGAGGGTAGGTGAGGGCAATGCAATTGATGTGGTGTATATGGATTTTCAAAAGGCGTTTGATAAAGTGCCACACAGTAGGCTTATCATCAAGATTGCGGCTCATGGAATAAAAGGGGCAGCGGCAACATGGATTAAGAATTGGCTAAAGGACAGGAAACAGAGAGTAGTGGTGAACGGTTGTTTTTCGGACTGGAGGGAGGTGTACAGTGTGTTCCCCAGGGGTCAGTGCTGGGACCACTGCTTTTCTTGATATGTATTAATGACTTGGACTTGGGTGTACAGGGCACAATTTCAAAATTGGTGGAATGGGTGGACACGTGGCAGATGAAATTTAACGCAGAAAAAAGCGAAGTGATACATTTCGGTAGGAAGAACGAGGAGAGGTAATATAAACTAGAGGGCACCATTCTAAAAGGGGTACAAGAACAGAGAGATCTGGGGGTATATGTGCACTAATTATTGAAGGTGGCAGGGCAGGTTGAGAAATTGTTTAAAAAATCATACGGGATCCTGGGCTTTATAAATAAGACCATAAGAGCATATCAGATAGGAGCAGGAGTAGGCCATTCGGCCCCTCGAGCCTGCTCCACCATTCAATGAGATCATGGCTGATCTGATTTTTACCTCAACTCCACTTTCCCGCCTTTCCCCATATCCTTTGACTCTCTTGCTGATCAAAAATGTGTCTAACTCAGCCTTGAATGTATTCAATGACTCAGCCTCCGCAGCTTTTCAGGGTAAAGAATTCCAAAGATTCACGACCCTCTGGGAGAAGAAATTCCTCCTCATTTACGTCTGAATGAGTGACCCTTTATTCTGAGGCCATGCCCCTGGTTTTAGATTCCCCCATGAGGGGTAACATCCTCTCAGCATCTACCCTATCGAGTCCCCTCAGAATCTTGTATGTTTCAATAAGATCTCCTCTCATTCTTCTAAACTCCAATGAGTATAGACCCAACCTGTTCAATCTTTCCTCATAAGACAATCCTTCCATACCCGGAATCAACCGAGTGAACCTTCTCTGAACTGTCTCCAATGCAAGTATGTCCTTCCTTAAATAAGGGCACCAGAACTGTACACAGTACTCCAGGTGTGGTCTCACCAGCACCCTATACAGTTGTAGCATGACTTCCCTGCTTTTCCCTAGAAATAAAGGCCAATACTCCGTTTGCCTTCCGGATTACCTGCTGCACCTGTATGTTGACTTTTTGTGTTTCATGTACGAGGACACCCAGATCCCTCTGTACCGCAGCATTTTGTAGTGTTTCTCCATTCAAATAATATTTTGCTTTTTTATTTTTCCTCCCAAAGTGGATGACTTCACATTTTCCCACATTATATTCCATCTGCCAAATTTTTGCCCATTCGCTTAACCTGTCGATATCCCTTTGCAGACACTTTGTGTCCTCATCACAACTTGCTTTTCCACCTATCTTTGTATCATCAGCAAATTTGGCCACAGGACACTCTGTTCCTTCATCCAAGTCATTGATATATATTGTAAATAGTTGAGGTCCCAGCACTGATCCCTGTGGCACCCCACTAGTTACAGATTGACATTTTGAAAATGACCCTTTTATCCCGACTCTTTGTTTTCTGTTAGTTATCCAATCCTCTATCCATGTCAGTATATTACCCCGAACACCATGAGTTCTTATCTTGTGCAGTAATCTTTTATGTGGCACCTTATCGAATGCCTTTTGGAAATCCAAATATACTGCATCCATTGGTTCCCCTTTATCCATCCTGCCTGTTACTTCCTCAAAGAACTCTAATAAATTTGTCAGACATGATTTCCCCTTCATAAAACCATGTTGACTCTCCTTGATTGTATTATGAGTCACTAAATGTCCTGCTACTACTTCCTTAATAATGGATTCTAGCATTTTCCCAATGACAGATGTTCGGCTAACTGATCTATAGTTACCTGCTTTCTGTCTCACTCCCTTCTTGAATAGGGGTGTTACGTTTGCGGTTTTCCAATCCGCTGGGACTTTTCCAGAATCTAGTGAATTCTGGAAGATTACAACCAATGCATCCACTATCTCTGCAGCCACTTCCTTTAAGACCCTCGGATGCAAGCCATCAGGTCCAGGGGACTTGTCAGCCTTTAGACCCATTTGTTTACCTAGTACTTTTTCTCTAGTGATAGTGATTGTTTTTAGTTCCTCCCTCCCCTTTGCCCCTTGATTTTCTACTATTATTGGTATATTATTGGTGTCTTCTACTGTGTAGACAGATACAAAATATCTGTTCAATTCCTCTGCCATTTCCTTGTTTTCTATTATTATTTCCCCAGTCTCGTCCTCTAAGGGACCAATGTTTACTTTAGCTACCCTCTTCCTTTTTATATACTTGTAGAAACTTTTACTGTCAGTTTTTATATTTCTTGCGAGTTTACTCTCATAATTTATTTTCTCCTTTATTATTCCTTTAGTTATCCTTTGCTGGTTTTTAAAGTTTTCCCAATCTTCAGGCTTACCAGTAATAGAGGCATAGAGTACAAAAGTATGGAAATCATGATGAACCTTTATAAAACACTGGAGTATTGTGTCCAGTTCTAGGCACCGCACTTTAGGAAAGATGTGAAGGCCTTAGAGAGGGTGCAGAAGAGATTTGCTAGAATGATTCCAGGGCTGAGGGACTTTAGTTACGTGGATAGACTGGAGAAACTGGGGTTGTTCTCCTTGGAACAGAGACGGTTGAGAGGAGATTTGATAGAGGTATTCAAAATCATGAAGGGTCTCGACAGAGTAGATAGAGAGAAACTGTTCCCATTGGCGGAAGGGTCAAGAACCTGAGGACACAGATTTAAGGTGATTGGCAAAAGAACCAAAGGCGACATGAGGAAAAGCATTTTTACACAGCGAGTGGTTAGGATCTGGAATGCACTGCCCGAGAGGGTGGTGGAGGCAGATTCAATCATGGCCTTCAAAAAGGAACTGGATAAGTACTTGAAAGGAAAAAATTGCAGGGCTACGGGGATAGGGCAGGGGAGTGGGACTAGCTGGATTGCTCTTACAGAGAGCCGGTGCAGACTCGATGGGCCGAATGCCCTCCTTCTGTGCTGTAACCTTTCCATGATTCTATGAATCTATGAAAATGTGATTGCACTAGAGAGGGTACAGAGGAGATTTACGAGGATGTTGACAGGTCTGGAGAAGTGGGATTCGGCAGGGTAGCTCATTTTTAGCCAGCACGGACACAGTGGGCCGAATGGGCTCCAGCTTTGGACTCCCTTCCTTGCCCCCTTAGAGGAATGTGTTCAGTTTGTACCGAATCTATCTCCTCCCTGACCCCCAGGATGTTGATGGTGGGGGATTTGGCGATGGTAATGCCGTTGAATGTCTAGGGGAGGTGGTTAGATTCTCTCTTGTTGGAGATGGTCATTGCCTGGCACTTGTCTGGTGCGAATGTTACTTGCCACTTATCAGCCCAAGCCTGGATGTTGTCCAGGTCTTGCTGCATGCGGGCACGGACTGCTTCTTATCTGAGGGGTTGCGAATGGAACTGAACACTGTGCATTCATCAGCGAACATCCCCATTTCTGACCTTATGATGGAGGGAAGGTCATTGATGAAGCAGCTGAAGATGGTTGGGCCTAGGACACTGTCCTGAGGAACTCCTGCAGCAATGCCCTGGGGCTGAGATGATTGGCCTCCAACAACCACTACCATCTTCCTTTAGAAACATAGAAATAGAAAATTTACAGCACAGAAGGAGGCCATTCAGCCCATCGTGTCTGCGCCGGTTGAAAATGAGCCACCCAGCCTAATCCCACTTTCCAGCACTTGGTCCGAATCCCTGTAGGTTACAGCACTTCAGGTGCACATCTAAGTACTTTTTAAATGAGTTGAGGGTTTCTGCCTCTCCCACCCTCTCAGGCAGTGAGTTCCAGACCCCACCACCCACTGGGTGAAAAAGGTTTTCCTCGGCTCCCCTCTAATCCTTCTACCAATTACTTTAAATCTAAGCCCCCTGGTCACTGACCCCTCTGCTAAGGGAAATAGGTCCTCCCTATCCACTCAATCCAGGCACCTCATAATTTTATACACCTCAATTAAATCTCCCCTCAGCCTCCTCTATTCGAAAGAAAACAACCCCAGCCTATCCAATCTATCATCATAGCTAAAATTCTCCAGTCCTGGCAACATCCTCATAAATCTCCTCTGTACCCTCTCCAGTGCAATTACATCTTTCCTGTAATGTGGTGACCAGAACTGTGCGCAGTACTCAAGCTGTGGCCTAACCAGTTCCAGCATGACCTCCCTGCTTTTATATTCCATGCCTTGGCTAATCATAGAATCATAGAATCATAGAATCATAGAAGTTACAACATGGAAACAGGCCCTTCGGCCCAACATGTCCATGTCGCCCAGTTTATACCACTAAGCTAGTCCCAATTGCCTGCACTTGGCCCATATCCCTCGATACCCATCTTCCCCATGTAACTGTCCAAATGCTTTTTAAAAGACAAAATTGTACCCGCCTCTACTACTGCCTCTGGCAGCTCGTTCCAGACACTCACCACCCTTTGAGTGAAAAAATTGCCCCTCTGGATCCTTTTGTATCTCTCCCCTCTCACCTTAAATCTGTGCCCCCTCGTTATAGACTCCCCTACCTTTGGGAAAAGATTTTGACTATCGACCTTATCTATGCCCCTCATTATTTTATAGACTTCTATAAGATCACCCCTTAACCTCCTACTCTCCAGGGAATAAAGTCCCAGTCTGTCTAACCTCTCCCTGTAAGTCAAACCATCAAGTCCCGGTAGCATCCTAGTAAATCTTTTCTGCACTCTTTCTAGTTTAATAATATCCTTTCTATAATAGGGTGACCAGAACTGTACACAGTACTCCAAGTGTGGCCTCACCAATGCCCTGTACAACTTCAACAAGACATCCCAACTCCTGCATTCAATGTTCTGACCAATGAAACCAAGCATGCTGAATGCCTTCTTCACCACCCTATCCACCTGTGACTCCACTTTCAAGGAGCTATGAATCTGTACTCCTAGATCTCTTTGTTCGATAACTCTCCCCAACGCCCTACCATTAACGGAGTAGGTCCTGGCCCGATTCGATCTACCGAAATGCATCACCTCACATTTATCTAAATTAAACTCCATCTGCCATTCATCGGCCCACTGGCCCAATTTATCAAGATCCTGTTGCAATCCTAGATAACCTTCTTCACTGTCCACAATGCCACCAATCTTGGTGTCATCTGCAAACTTACTAACCATGCCTCCTAAATTCTCATCCAAATCATTAATATAAATAACAAATAACAGCGGACCCAGCACCGATCCCTGAGGCACACCGCTGGACACAGGCATCCAGTTTGAAAAACAACCCTCGACAACCACCCTCTGTCTTCTGTCGTCAAGCCAATTTTGTATCCAATTGGCTACCTCACCTTGGATCCCATGAGATTTAACCTTATGTAACAACCTACCATGCGGTACCTTGTCAAATGCTTTGCTGAAGTCCATGTAGACCACGTCTACTGCACAGCCCTCATCTATCTTCTTGGTTACCCCTTCAAAAAACTCAATCAAATTCGTGAGACATGATTTTCCTCTCACAAAACCATGCTGACTGTTCCTAATTAGTCCCTGCCTCTCCAAATGCCTGTAGATCCTGTCCCTCAGAATACCCTCTAACAACTTACCCACTACAGATGTCAGGCTCACTGGTCTGTAGTTCCCAGGCTTTTCCCTGCCGCCCTTCTTAAACAAAGGCACAACATTTGCTACCCTCCAATCTTCAGGCACCTCACCTGTAGCGGTGGATGATTCAAATATCTCTGCTAGGGGACCCGCAATTTCCTCCCTAACCTCCCATAACGTCCTGGGATACATTTCATCAGGTCCCGGAGATTTATCTACCTTGATGCGCGTTAAGACTTCCAGCACCTCCCTCTCTGTAATATGTACACTCCTCAAGACATCACTATTTATTTCCCCAAGTTCCCTAACATCCATGCCTTTCTCAACCGTAAATACCGATGTGAAATATTCATTCAGGATCTCACCCATCTCTTGTGGTTCCGCACATAGATGACCTTGTTGATCCTTAAGAGGCCCTACTCTCTCCCGAGTTACCCTTTTGCCCTTTATGTATTTGTAGAAGCTCTTTGGATTCACCTTTGCCTGATCTGCCAAAGCAATCTCATATCCCCTTTTTGCCCTCCTGATTTCTTTCTTAACTCTACTCCGGCAATCTCTATACTCTTCAAGGGATCCACTTGATCCCAGCTGCCTATGCATGTCATATGCCTCCTTCTTATTTTTGACTAGTGCCTCAATCTCCCGAGTCATCCAAGGTTCCCTACTTCTACCAGCCTTGCCCTTCACTTTATAAGGAATGTGCTTACCCTGAACCCTGGTTAACACACTTTTGAAAGCCTCCCACTTACCAGACGTCCCTTTGCCTGCCAACAGACTCTCCCAATCAACTTCTGAAAGTTCCTGTCTAATACCATCAAAATTGGCCTTTCCCCAATTTAGAATTTTAACTTTTGGGCCAGACCTATCCTTCTCCATAGCTATCTTAAAACTAATGGAATTATGATCACTGGTCCCAAAGTGATCCCTCACTAACACTTCTGTCACCTGCCCTTCCTTATTTCCCAAGAGGAGGTCAAGTTTTGCCCCCTCTCTAGTCGGGCCATCCACATACTGAATGAGAAATTCCTCCTGAATACACTCAACAAATTTCTCTCCATCCAAGCCCCTAATGCTATGGCTGTCCCAGTCAATGTTGGGAAAGTTAAAGTCCCCTACTATTACCACCCTATTTTTCTTGCAGCTGTCTGTAATCTCCTTACATATTTGCTCCTCAATTTCCCGTTGACTATTTGGGGGTCTGTAGTACAATCCTATCAAAGTGATCTCTCCCTTCTTATTTTTCAGTTCTACCCATATGGACTCAGTGGGCGAACCCTCGGATATATCCCCTCTCACTACTGCCGTGATGTTCTCCCTAATCAAGAACGCAACTCCCCCTCCTCTCTTACCTCCTGCTCTATCTTTCCTATAGCATCTGTACCCTGGAACATTGAGCTGCCAGTCCTGCCCCTCCCTTAGCCATGTTTCAGTAATAGCTATAACATCCCAGTCCCATGTACCCATCCATGCCCTGAGTTCATCTGCCTTGCCCATCAGACTTCTTGCATTGAAATAAATGCAGTTTAATCTAGACTTCCCTTGGTCTTTGCCCTGCTTTCTCAGACCATCTGTCCGGTCATGTTCTGTACACTCTCCCTTACTGCCTTTTGTTTCTGTCACCACTTTATTTCCCACTGACTTCCTGCATCGGTTCCCATCCCCCTGCCACATTAGTTTAAACCCTCCCCAACAGCACTGGCAAACACTCCCCCTAGGACATTGGTTCCAGTCCTGCCCAGATGCAGACCGTCCAATTTGTACTGGTCCCACCTCCCCCAGAACCGGTTCCAATGGCCCAGGAATTTGAATCCCTCCAGCTTGCACCATCTCTCAAGCCACGTATTCATCTTAGCTATCCTGTCATTCCTACTCTGACTAACCCGTGGCACTGGTAGCAATCCTGAGATTACTACCTTTGAGGTCCTACTCTTTAGTTTAACTCCTAACTCCCTGAATTCAGCTTGTAGGACCTCATCCTGTTTTTTACCTATATCGTTGGTGCCTATATGCACCACGACAACTGGCTGTTCACCCTCCCCCTCCAGAATGTCCTGCAGCCGCTCCGAGACATCCTTGACCCTTGCACCAGGGAGGCAACATACCATCCTGGAGTCTCGGTTGCGTCCGCAGAAACGCCTGTCTATTCCCCTTACAATCGAGTCCCCTATCACTATAGCTCTGCCACTCTTTTTCCTGCCCTCCTGTGCAGCAGAGCCAGCCACGGTGCCATGAACCTGGCCACTGCCACCTTCCCCTGGTGAGCCATCTCCGCCAACAGTATCCAAAACGGTATACCTGTTTTGGAGGGAGATGACCGCAGGGGACCCCTGCACTGCCTTCCTACTCTTCCTCTGTCTGTTGGTCACCCATTCACTATCTCCCTCAGTAATTTTTATCTGCGGTGTGACCAACTCACTGAACGTGCTATCCACGACTTTCTCAGCATCGCGGATGCTCCAAAGTGAGTCCATCCGCAGCTCCAGAGCCGTCAAGCGGTCAAACAATAGCTGCAGCTGGACACACTTCCCGCAGGTGAAGGAATCAGGGATACAGGAAGGATCCCTGAATTCCCACATCCCACAAGAGGAACATGACACGGCGCTGGGATCTCCTGCCATGACTTAACCCTTAAATTAGCTTAAGAACAACTACAATGTCAAGAGAAAAAAAAAAGGAAAGAAAAACTACTTACCACTCCCTTTAAGGAGTTTACTCCTTTAAATTGTTCTCAATTTAGAGAATGTTAACTACACTAGGGACCTTGATTCACTAAAAAATAAACGCTACTTCCTATAAGACCTGCAGACCTTCCCTTTCCTTTTACTTCAGTTACTGTAGATAAGGAGAAATACTCACCTGAACCTACTCACCAATCAGGTGCCTCCCCTGTGTCGCGTCCCGATCTGATTCCTGACGTCACTTCGAACTCGGTCGCAGCTCCGCTCGGCTCGGCTCCTCTCAGCTGTTCTCAGCGCTCTGAAATCCCGCCTTTTATCGGACGCTCCCTCCGCTCGGCTCCGCTCGGCTCCTCTCAGCGCTCTGAAATCCCGCCTTTTATCGGACGCTCCCTCCGCTCGGCTCGGCTCCTCTCAGCGCTCTGAAATCCCGCCTTTTATCGGACGCTCCCTCCGCTCGGCTCGGCTCCTCTCAGCGCTCTGAAATCCCGCCTTTTATCGGACGCTCCCTCCGCTCGGCTCGGCTCCTCTCAGCAATAAAGGAAAGTATCCCGTATGCCTTCTTAACCACCTTATCTACCTGTCCTGCTACCTTCAGAGATCTGTGGCCATGCACTCCAAGGTCCCTCTCTCCCTCTACACCTCTCAGTATCCTCCCATTTATTGTGTACTCCCTTGCCTTGTTTGCTCTCCCCAAATGCATTACCTCACACTTCTCCGGATTGAATTCCATTTGCCACTCTTCTGCCCACCCGACCAGTCCATTGATATCTTCCTGCAGTCTACAGCTTTCCTCCTCACTATCAACAACACGACCAATTTTTGTATCATCTGCAAACTTCTTAATCGTGCCCCCTACATTTAGGTCTAAATCATTAATATATTAAGTAAGTACTCACATTGGCAGGATGTGACTAGTGGAGTCCCGCAGGGATCTGTCCTGGGGCCTCAATTATTCACAATATTTATTAACAACTTAGATGAAGGCATAGAAAGTCTCATATCTAAGTTTGCCGATGACACAAAGATTGGTGGCATTGTAAGCAGTCTAGATGAAAACATAAAATTACAAAGCGATATTGATAGATTAGGTGAATGGGCAAAACTGTGGCAAATGGAATTCAATGTAGGCAAAAGTGAGGTCATCCACTTTGGATCAAAAAAGGATCGAACAGGGTACTTTCAAAATGGTAAAAAGTTAAAAACAGTGGATGTCCAAAGGGACTTAGGGGTTCAGGTACATAGATCATTGAAGTGTCATGAAAAGGTACAGAAAATAATCAAGAAGGCAAATGGAATGCTGGCCTTTATATCTAGAGGACTGGAGTACAAGGGGGCAGAAGTTATGCTGCAGTTATACAAAACCCTGGTTAGACTGCACCTGGAGTACTGTGAGCAGTTCTGGGCACCGCACCTTCGGAAGGACATATTGGCCTTGGAGGGAGTGCAGCGTAGGTTTACTAGAATGATACCCGGACTTCAAGGGTTAAGTTACGAGGAGAGATTACACAAATTGGGGTTGTGTTCTCTGGAGTTTAGAAGGTTAAGGGGTGGTCTGATCGAAGTTTATAAGATATTAAGGGGCACAGATAGGGTTGATAGAGAGAAATAATTTACGCTGGTTGGGGATTCTAGGAGTAGGGGGCACAGTCTAAAAATTAGAGCCAGACCTTTCAGGAGTAAGATTAGAAAACATTTCTACACACAGAAGGTTGTAGAAGTTTGGAACTCTCTTCCACAAACGGCAATTGATACTAGCTCAATTGCTAAATTTAAATGTGAGATAGATAGCTGTTTTGCAACCAAAGGTATTAAGGGATATGGGCCAAAGGCAGGTATATGGAGCTAGATCACAGATCAGCCATGATCTTATCAAATGGCGGAGCAGGCACGAGGGGCTGAATGGCCTACTCCTGTTCCTATGTTCCTATATATTAGAAAAAGCAAGGGACCTCGTACTGAGCCCTGCGGAACCCCACTGGAAACAACCTTCCAGTCACAAAAACACCCGTCGACCATTACCCTTTGCTTCCTGCCACTGAGCCAATTTTGGATCCAATTTGCCACTTTCCCTTGGATCCCATGGGCTTTTACCTTTTTGACCAGCCTGCCATGTGGGACCTTGTCAAAAGCTTTGCTAAAATCCATGTAGATTACATCAAATACACTACCCTCATCGACCCTCCTTGTTACCTCCTCAAAAAATTCAATCAATTTAGTCAGACACAACCTTCTCTTAACCAATCCATGCTGACTGTCCTTGATTTATCCATGCTTTCCAAATGACAGTTTATCCTGTCCCTCAGAATTGATTCCAGTAATTTGCCCACCACCGAGGTTAGACTGACTGGCCTGTAATTACTCGGTCTATCCCTCTATCCCTTTTTAAACAACAGTATGTTAGCAGTCCTCCAATCCTCCAGCACCACGCCTGTATCCAGTGAGGTTTGGAAAATGATGGTCAGATCCTCCGCTATTTCCTCCCTTGCTTCTTTTAACAGCCTGGGATACATTTCATCCGGGCCTGCCGATTTATCTACTTCCAAAGATACTAATCCCCTTATTACTTCCTCTCTCACTGTTTATCCCATCCAATATTTCACACTCCTCCTCCTTAACTACAATCTCTGCATCGTCCCTCTCTTTAGTGAAGACAGATGCAAAGTATTCATTAAGAACCAGACCCACATCTTCCACCTCCACACATAGTTTACCTTTTTGGTCCCTAATAGGCCCTACTCTTTCCTTAGTTATCCTCTTGCTCTTAATGTATTTGTAAAACATTTTTGGGTTTCCCTTAATTTTAATTTCCAATAATATATATTCTGCACCCACTATACCTTTCACACTGATTCTATCCCAGTTAATATTAGGTTTGTTGAAATCCCCGACTATTACTGTCCTATTGTTTTTGCACTTCTCAGAAATGTGCCGACATATTTGCTCCTCTATCTCTCTCTGACTGTTTGGGGGTCTATAATACACTCCCAGCAGTGTGACTGCCCCTTTTGTTGTTCTTTAGCTCAACCCATATTGGCCTCATTTGATGATCCTTCTAACATATCATCCCTCCTCACAGCTGTAATTGTTTCTTTAACCAATATTGTCATCCCCCCTCCTATTTTATCCCCCT
This sequence comes from Heptranchias perlo, assembly GCF_035084215.1. Classification (NCBI taxonomy): domain Eukaryota; kingdom Metazoa; phylum Chordata; class Chondrichthyes; order Hexanchiformes; family Hexanchidae; genus Heptranchias; species Heptranchias perlo. Next base: position 159,674 of record NW_027139462.1, read on the forward strand.
CTCTATCTCGTCTGAAAACCCTGTAACCAGGGACATTGAGCTGCCATTCCTGCCCCTCTTTAAGCCATGTTTCCGTAATAGCTAAGATATCGTACTGCCACATGTCTATCTGTGCCCTCAGCTCATCCGCTTTATTCACTAGACTCCTTACATTGAGGTATATACCATTAAACACTGTCAAACTCCCTTGTTGTCTATATTCTAACCTTTGTTTTCTCTGCCTTCCAAACTCACTTACTAAATTTTTCTCCTCCATTTCCAGCTCTGTTTCTCTCCCTCCTGAATCTACGCTCAGGTTCTCACCCCCTGCCAAGCTAATTTAAACCCTCCCCCACAGCACTAGTAAACCTCCCCGCGAGGACATTGGTCCCGGCCCTGTTGAGGTGCAACCCGTCCGGCCTGTACAGGTCCCACCTCCCCCAGAACTGGTCCCAATGCCCCAGGAATCTAAAGCCCTCCCTCCTGCACCATCTCTCCAGCCACACATTCATCTGCTCTATCCTCCTATTTCTATACTCACTAGCACGTGGCACCGGGAGTAATCCAGAGATTACTACCTTTGAGGTCCTGCACGTTAATCTCTATCCTAACTCCTTAAAATCTGCCTGCAGGACCTCATCCCTCTTTCTACCTGTGTCGTTGGTACCGATATGGACCACGACCTCTGGCTGTTCACCCTCCCCCTCCAGAATGTTCTGTAGCCGCTCAGTGACATCCTTGACCCTGGCATCAGGGAGGCAACATACCATCCTGGATTCACATTCGCAGCCACAGAAAAGACCTGTCTGTTCCCCTAACTATAGAATCCCCTATCACTATTGATCTCCTGACCTTTCTCCTCCCCTTCTGTACAGCTGAGCCACACATAGTGCTGTGGACTTGTCTCTGGCTGCACTCCCCAGAGGAACCCTCTCCCCCACCAGTATCCAGAACTGAACACTGGTTAGAGAGTGAGATGCCCTCAGGGGACTCCTGCACGACATACCTGCTCCTCCTTGTCTGTCTGGCGGTCACCCAGTCCCTCTCTGCCTGCACTCTCATAATCTGCGGGGTGACCACCTCCTGAAACGTGCTATCCCCGTAGCTCTCAGCCTCGTGGATACACTGCAGTGACACCAGCTGCTGCTCAACCTCTGAAATCCTGAGTTCGAGCTCCTCCAGCTGACGACACTTCCTGCATCTGTGGCCGTCCAGGACACGGGAAAGATCCCAGAGTTCCCACATGGCACAGGATGTGCATTTGATGGGACCGAGGTGCCCTGCCATGCCTCGATTTATTAGATTATGAACTAAACTTAACAGAAATAAACTTAAAGACTTAAAAATCACTCACCTGGTATGACTCCAGCCACTGGAGAGATTTCCCCCTGATTCCCATTGACTTCAATTTTACTAGGGCTCCTTGGTGCCACACTCGGTCAAATGCTGCCTTGATGTCAAGGGCAGTCATTCTCACCTCACCTCTGGAATTCAGCTCTTTTGTCCATGTTTGGACCAAGGCTGTAATGAGGTCTGGAGTCGAGTGGTCCTGGTTGAACCCAAACTGAGCATCGGTGAGCAGGTTATTGGTGAGTAAGTGCCTCTTGATAGCACTGTCGACGACACCTTCCATCACTTTGCTGATGATTGAGAGTAGACTGATGGGGCGGTAATTGGCCAGATTGGATTTGTCCTGCTTTTTGTGGACAGGACATACCTGGGAAATTAGTTGCTTAATTTTGGACCAGGATTCGCGACAGTCTCTGGTCGGATTTCCGAGCTTTGACCTGATTGGTTGGTTTTGAGAGTGCTGAGCTCTGTGCATAGAATGGTGCCCTCACTGTTTATAATCCATCGTAATCCTTTGTTGTAGCTTCACCAAGAGGGGACATAGATTTAAGGTGAGAGGGGAGAGATACAAAAGAGTCCAGAGGGGCAATTTTTTCACTCAAAGGGTGGTGAGTGTCTGGAACGAGCTGCCAGAGGCAGTTGTAGAGGCGGGTACAATTTTGTCTTTTAAAAAGCATTTGGACAGTTACATGGGTAAGATGGGTATAGAGGGATATGGGCCAAGTGCAGGCAATTGGGACTAGCTTAGTGGTATAAACTGGGCAACATGGACATGTTGGGCCGAAGGGCCTGTTTCCATGTTGTAAACTTCTATGATTCTATGATTCTAAGTTGGCACCTGATTTTCAGGTAGGCCTGTTGCTGCTCCTGGCATGCCCTTCGACCTTCCTCTTTGAATCAGGTTTGGTCACCTGGCTTCAGGCTGATGGAGAAGTGAGGGATATGTTGGGCCCGGCAGTGACAGATTGTGCTGGAATACAATTCTGTTGCTGCTTATGGCCCACAGCACCTCATGGATGCCCGGTTTTGAGCTGCGAGATTTATTACTAATCTATCCCACTCAGCACGGTGGGAGTGCCACACGACACGATGGAGGGAGTCCTCTGTGTGAGGAGAGATCTGATTCTCTGAGTATGTCAGAATGTTGCTTGACTAGTTTGTGAGACAGCTCTCCCAGCTCTGACACCTGTCCCTAGTTGATAGAGAGGAGAATCTCGAAGGGGAAACTGGGCTGGGGGGGGGGTGCATTTCTGTGTCTGAATTATATGCCTTGGTCACAGCTGAATGGTCCATACAGTTTTATTGCATAACTAAAGCAAGAGTAGGGCCTTTTAGATACCACAATAGTAACCTGTGTGTGGAGGCAGAAGATGTGGGTATGGTTCTTAATGAATACTTTGCGTCTGTCTTCACTAAAGAGAGGGACGATGCAGAGATTGTAGTTAAGGAGGAGGAGTGTGAAATATTGGATCGGATAAACATAGTGAGAGAGGAAGTATTAAGGGGATTAGCATCTTTGAAAGTAGATAAATCACCAGGCCCGGATGAAATGTATCCCAGGCTGTTAAAAGAAGCCAGGGAGGAAATAGCGGAGGCTCTGACCATCATTTTCTAATCCTCACTGGCTACAGGCGTGGTGCTGGAGGATTGGAGGACTGCTAACATTGTACCGTTGTTTAAAATGGGAGCGAGGGATAGACCAAGTAATTACAGGCCAGTCAGTCTAACCTCGATGGTGGGCAAATTATTAGAATCAATTCTGAGGGACAGGATAAACCGTCATTTAGAAAGGCACGGACTAATCAAGGACAGTCAGCATGGATTTGTTAAGGGGAGGTCGTGTCTGACTAACTTGATTGAATTTTTTGAGGAGGTAACAAGGAGGGTCGATGAGGGTAGCGTATTTGATGTAATCTACATGGATTTGAGCAAGGCTTTTGACAAGGTCCCACATGGCAGACTGGTCAAAAAAGTAAAGGCCCATGGAATCCAAGGGAAAGTGGCAAATTGGATCCAAAATTGGCTCAGTGGCAGGAAGCAAAGGGAAATGGTCGACGGGTGTTTTGTGACTGGAAGGCTGTTTCCAGTGGGATTACACGGGGCTCAGTACGAGGTCCCTTGCTTTTTGTGGTATATATCAATGATTTATACTTAAATGTAGGGAGCATGATCAAGAAGTTTGCAGATGATACAAAAATTGGCCATGTAGTTGATAGTGGGGAGGAAAGCTGTAGACTGCAGGAAGATATCAATGGACTGGTCAGGTGGGCAGAAAAGTGGCAAATGGAATTCAATCCATAGAAATGTTAGGTAATGCATTTGGGGAGAGCAAACAAGGCAAGGGAATACACAATAAATGGGAGGATACTGAGAGGTGTGGAGGAAGTGAGGGACCTTGGAGTGCATGTCCACAGATCCCTGAAGGTAGCAGGACAGGTAGATAAGGTGGTTAAGAAGGCATACGGGATACTTTCCTTTATTAGCCGAGGCATGGAATATAGGAACAGGGAGGTCATGCTAGAACTGTATAAAACACTAGTTAGGCCACAGCTTGAGTACTGTGGACAGTTCTGGTCACCACATTACAGGAAAGATGTAATTGCTCGAGAGAGATGGTACAGAGGAGATTTACGAAGATGTTGCCAGGACTGGAGAATTTTAGCTGTGATGATAGATTGGATAGGCTGGGGTTGTATTCTTTGGAACAGAGGAGGCTGAGGGGAGATTTAATTGAGGTGCATAAAATTAAGAGGGGCCTGATGGCTTCCATCCTAGGGTCTTGAGGGAAGTGGCAGTAGGGATTGTGGATGCTTTGGTGATAGTTTTCCAAAATTCCCTGGACTCAGGAGAGGTCCCGGCAGATTGGAAAACTGCGAATGTAACACCGTTATTTAAAAAGGGTAGTAGGCAGAAGGCTGGAAATTATAGGCCAGTTAGCTTAACATCTGTGGTGGGTAAAATTTTGGAGTCTATTATTAAGGAGACAGTAACGGAACATTTCGATAAGCATAATTTAATAGGACAAAGTCAGCATGGCTTTATGAAGGGGAAGTCATGTCTGACAAATTTGCTTGAGTTCTTCGAGGATATAACGTATAGGGTGGATAAAGGGGAACCAGTGGACGTAGTGTATTTAGACTTCCAGAAGGCATTCGACAAGGTGCCACATAAAAGATTATTACTTAAGATAAAAAATCACGGGATTGGGGGTAATATTCTGGCATGGGTGGAGGATTGGTTATCGAACAGGAAGCAGAGAGTTGGGATAAATGGTTCATTTTCGGACTGGCAACCAGTAACCAGTGGTGTTCCACAGGGGTCGGTGCTGGGTCCCCAACTCTTTACAATCTATATTAACGATTTGGAGGAGGGGACCGAGTGCAACATATCAAAATTTGCAGATGATACAAAGATGGGAGGGAAAGTAGAGAGTGAGGAGGACATAAAAAACCTGCAAGGGGATATAGACAGGCTGGGTGAGTGGGCGGAGATTTGGCAGATGCAATATAATATTGGAAAATGTGAGGTTATGCACTTTGGCAGGAAAAATCAGAGAGCAAGTTATTTTCTTAATGGCGAGAGACTGGAAAGTACTGCAGTACAAAGGGATCTGGGGGTCCTAGTGCAAGCAAATCAAAAAGTTGGTATGCAGGTGCAGCAGGTGATCAAGAAAGCCAACGGAATGTTGGCTTTTATTGCTAGGGGGATAGAATATAAAAACAAGGAGGTATTGCTGCAGTTATATAAGGTATTGGTGAGACCGCACCTGGAATACTGCATACAGTTTTGGTGTCCATACTTAAGAAAAAACATACTTGCTCTCGAGGCAGTACAAAGAAGGTTCACTCGGTTAATCCCGGGGATGAGGGGGTGGACATATGAGGAGAGGTTGAGTAGATTGGGACTCTACTCATTGGAGTTCAGAAGAATGAGAGGCGATCTTATTGAAACATATAAGATTGTGAAGGGTCTTGATCGGGTGGATGCAGTAAGGATGTTCCCAAAGATGGGTGAAACTAGAACTAGGGGGCATAATCTTAGAATAAGGGGCTGCTCTTTCAAAACTGAGATGAGGAGAAACTTCTTCACTCAGAGGGTGGTAGGTCTGTGGAATTTGCTGCCCCAGGAAGCTGTGGAAGCTACATCATTAGATAAATTTAAAACAGAAATAGACAGTTTCCTGGAAGTAAAGGGAATTAGGGGTTATGGGGAGCGGGCAGGAAATTGGACATGAAGCTGAGTTCGGATCGGTCAATGCCCTGTGGGTGGCAGAGAGGGCCCAGGGGCTATGTGGCCGGGTCCTGCTCCGACTTCTTGTGTTCTTTAGATTTGTGGTTGGGATCAGATCAGCCATGATCTTATTGAATGGCGGAGCAGGCTCGAGGGGCCGATTGGCCTACTCCTGCTCCAATTTCTTATGTTCTTATGTTCTTATGTAGATAGAGTGGATAGGGAGGACATATTTCCTTTAGCAGCGGGGTCAATAACCAGGGGGCTTAGATTTAAAGTGATTGGTAGAAGGATTAAAGGGAATTGAGGAGAATTTTTTTTCACCCAGAGGGTGGTGGGGGTCTGGAACTCACTGCCTGAAAGGGTGGGAGAGGCAGAAACCCTCAACTCATTTAAAAAGTACCTGGATGTGCACTTGAAGTGCTGTAACCTACAGGGCTACGGACCAAGTGCTGGAATGTGGGATTAGGCTGGGTGGCTCATTTTCGATGGGCCGAACGGCCTCCTTCTGTGCCCTAAATTTTCTGTGATTCTATTTCGATGATTCTATTCTTGTTTTGATACGACTGAATGGCTTACAAGTGCAAGGCCGTATCAGAGGGCAGTTTCGAATCAAGTACATTGGTGTGAGACTGAAGCTCCACACGGGCCAGATTGGTCAAAGTTTCCATCCCTAAAGGACATCAGTGAACCAGTTGGGTTTTTACGATAATCCGACAGCTTCATGGTCACTTTGGGTCGATATTGACTTGGTGATGTAATTTGAAACACGCGATAGTGAGTCGATAGCTGAAAATAAAAACCGGGAGAGATGATAAACCGGCTACAAACTCACCCTCAGCGGTTTTATGCTACGGCCTCAGTTTGTTACAGTTGGAGCTGAGCTGGTTTTGATGATGTTGATAATTTCCAGATTTTTGGACTCTCGGGGAATCGAGGGATATGGGGATCGGGCGGGAAAGTGGAGTTGAGTTCGAAGATCAGCCACGATCTGATTGAATGGAGGAGCAGGCTCGAGGGGCCTACGGCCTACTCCTGCTCCTATTTCTCGAGGGGCCGTACGGCCTACTCCTGCTCCTATTTCTCGAGGGGCCGTACGGCCTACTCCTGCTCCTATTTCTCAAGGGGCCTACGACCTACTCCTGCTCCTATTTCTCGAGGGGCCGTACGGCCTACTCCTGCTCCTATTTCTCGAGGGGCCGTACGGCCTACTCCTGCTCCTATTTCTCAAGGGGCCTACGACCTACTCCTGCTCCTATTTCTCGAGGGGCCTACGGCCTACTCCTGCTCCTATTTCTCGAGGGGCCTACGGCCTACTCCTGCTCCTATTTCTCGAGGGGCCGTACGGCCTACTCCTGCTCCTATTTCTCGAGGGGCCGTACGGCCTACTCCTGCTCCTATTTCTCGAGGGGCCGTACGGCCTACTCCTGCTCCTATTTCTCGAGGGGCCTACGACCTACTCCTGCTCCTATTTCTCGAGGGGCCGTACGGCCTACTCCTGCTCCTATTTCTCGAGGGGCCTACGGCCGACTCCTGATCCTATTTCTCGAGGGGCCTACGGCCTACTCCTGCTCCTATTTCTCGAGGGGCCTACGGCCTACTCCTGCTCCTATTTCTCGAGGGGCCTACGGCCTACTCCTGATCCTATTTCTCGAGGGGCCTACGGCCTACTCCTGATCCTATTTCTCGAGGGGCCGTACGGCCTACTCCTGCTCCTATTTCTCGAGGGGCCTACGGCCTACTCCTGCTCCTATTTCTCGAGGGGCCTACGGCCTACTCCTGCTCCTATTTCTCGAGGGGCCTACGGCCTACTCCTGCTCCTATTTCTCGAGGGGCCTACGGCCTACTCCTGCTCCTATTTCTCGAGGGGCCTATGGCCTACTCCTGCTCCTATTTCTCGAGGGGCCTACGGCCTACTCCTGCTCCTATTTCTCGAGGGGCCTACGGCCTACTCCTGCTCCTATTTCTCGAGGGGCCTACGGCCTACTCCTGCTCCTATTTCTCGAGGGGCCGTACGGCCTACTCCTGCTCCTATTTCTCGAGGGGCCGTACGGCCTACTCCTGCTCCTATTTCTCGAGGGGCCTACGGCCTACTCCTGCTCCTATTTCTCGAGGGGCCTACGGCCTACTCCTGCTCCTATTTCTCGAGGGGCCTACGGCCTACTCCTGCTCCTATTTCTCGAGGGGCCTACGGCCTACTCCTGCTCCTATTTCTCGAGGGGCCTACGGCCTACTCCTGCTCCTATTTCTCGAGGGGCCTACGGCCTACTCCTGCTCCTATTTCTCGAGGGGCCTACGGCCTACTCCTGCTCCTATTTCTCGAGGGGCCTACGGCCTACTCCTGCTCCTATTTCTCGAGGGGCCTACGGCCTACTCCTGCTCCTATTTCTCGAGGGGCCTACGGCCGACTCCTGCTCCTATTTCTCGAGGGGCCTACGGCCTACTCCTGCTCCAATTTCTCGAGGGGCCTACGGCCTACTCCTGCTCCTATTTCTCGAGGGGCCTACGGCCTACTCCTGCTCCTATTTCTCGAGGGGCCTACGGCCTACTCCTGCTCCTATTTCTCGAGGGGCCTACGGCCTACTCCTGATCCTATTTCTCGAGGGGCCTACAGCCTACTCCTGCTCCTATTTCTCGAGGGGCCTACGGCCTACTCCTGCTCCTATTTCTCGAGGGGCCTACGGCCGACTCCTGCTCCTATTTCTCGTGGGGCCGTACGGCCTACTCCTGATCCTATTTCTCGAGGGGCCTACGGCCGACTCCTGCTCCTATTTCTCGTGGGGCCGTACGGCCTACTCCTGATCCTATTTCTCGAGGGGCCTACGGCCTACTCCTGCTCCAATTTCTCGAGGGGCCTACGGCCTACTCCTGCTCCTATTTCTCGAGGGGCCTACGGCCTACTCCTGCTCCTATTTCTCGAGGGGCCGTACGGCCTACTCCTGCTCCTATTTCTCGAGGGGCCGTACGGCCTACTCCTGCTCCTATTTCTCGAGGGGCCTACGGCCTACTCCTGCTCCTATTTCTCGAGGGGCCTACGGCCTACTCCTGCTCCTATTTCTCGAGGGGCCTACGGCCTACTCCTGCTCCTATTTCTCGAGGGGCCTACGGCCTACTCCTGCTCCTATTTGTCGAGGGGCCTACGGCCTACTCCTGCTCCTATTTCTCGAGGGGCCTACGGCCTACTCCTGCTCCTATTTCTCGAGGGGCCGGACAGCCTACTCCTGCTCCTATTTCTCGAGGGGCCTACGGCCTACTCCTGATCCTATTTCTCGAGGGGCCTACGGCCTACTCCTGCTCCTATTTCTCGAGGGGCCTACGGCCTACTCCTGCTCCTATTTCTCGATGGGCCTACGGCCTACTCCTGCTCCTATTACTCGAGGGGCCGTACGGCCTACTCCTGCTCCTATTTCTCGAGGGGCCTACGGCCTACTCCTGATCCTATTTCTCGAGGGACCTACGGCCTACTCCTGCTCCTATTTCTCGAGGGGCCTACGGCCTACTCCTGATCCTATTTCTCGAGGGGCCTACGGCCTACTCCTGATCCTATTTCTCGAGGGGCCTATGGCCGACTCCTGCTCCTATTTCTCGAGGGGCCTACGGCCTACTCCTGCTCCTATTTCTCGAGGGGCCTACGGCCGACTCCTGCTCCTATTTCTCGAGGGGCCGTATGGCCTACTCCTGATCCTATTTCTCGAGGGGCCTACGGCCTACTCCTGCTCCTATTTCTCGAGGGGCCTACGGCCTACTCCTGCTCCTATTTCTCGAGGGGCCGTACGGCCTACTCCTGCTCCTATTTCTCGAGGGGCCGGACGGCCTACGCCTGCTCCTATTTCTCGAGGGGCCGTACGGCCTACTCCTGCTCCTATTTCTCGAGGGGCCGGACGGCCTACTCCTGCTCCTATTTCTCGAGGGGCCTACGGCCTACTCCTGATCCTATTTCTCGAGGGGCCTACGGCCTACTCCTGCTCCTATTTCTCGAGGGGCCTACGGCCTACTCCTGCTCCTATTTCTCGAGGGGCCTACGGCCTACTCCTGCTCCTATTTCTCAAGGGCCTACGGCCTACTCCTGCTCCTATTTCTCGAGGGGCCTACGGCCTACTCCTGCTCCTATTTCTCGAGGGGCCTACGGCCTACTCCTGCTCCTATTTCTCGAGGGGCCTACGGCCTACTCCTGCTCCTATTTCTCGAGGGGCCTACGGCCTACTCCTGCTCCTATTTCTCGAGGGGCCTACGGCCTACTCCTGCTCCTATTTCTCGAGGGGCCTACGGCCTACTCCTGCTCCTATTTCTCGAGGGGCCTACGGCCTACTCCTGATCCTATTTCTCGAGGGGCCTACGGCCTACTCCTGCTCCTATTTCTCGAGGGGCCTACGGCCTACTCCTGCTCCTATTTCTCGAGGGGCCTACGGCCTACTCCTGATCCTATTTCTCGAGGGGCCTACGGCCTACTCCTGCTCCTATTTCTCGAGGGGCCTACGGCCTACTCCTGATCCTATTTCTCGAGGGGCCTACGGCCTACTCCTGCTCCTATTTCTCGAGGGGCCTACGGCCTACTCCTGCTCCTATTTCTCGAGGGGCCTACGGCCTACTCCTGCTCCTATTTCTCGAGGGGCCTACGGCCTACTCCTGATCCTATTTCTCGAGGGGCCTACGGCCTACTCCTGCTCCTATTTCTCGAGGGGCCTACGGCCTACTCCTGCTCCTATTTCTCGAGGGGCCTACGGCCTACTCCTGATCCTATTTCTCGAGGGGCCTACGGCCTACTCCTGCCCCTATTTCTCGAGGGGCCGGACGGCCTACTCCTGCTCCTATTTCTCGAGGGGCCTACGGCCTACTCCTGCTCCTATTTCTCGAGGGGCCTACGGCCTACTCCTGCTCCTATTTCTCGAGGGGCCTACGGCCTACTCCTGATCCTATTTCTCGAGGGGCCTACGGCCTACTCCTGCTCCTATTTCTCGAGGGGCCTACGGCCTACTCCTGATCCTATTTCTCGAGGGGCCGTACGGCCTACTCCTGCTCCTATTTCTCGAGGGGCCTACGGCCTACTCCTGCTCCTATTTCTCGAGGGGCCTACGGCCTACTCCTGATCCTATTTCTCGAGGGGCCTACGGCCTACTCCTGCTCCTATTTCTCGAGGGGCCTACGGCCTACTCCTGCTCCTATTTCTCGAGGGGCCTACGGCCTACTCCTGCTCCTATTTCTCGAGGGGCCTACGGCCTACTCCTGCTCCTATTTCTCGAGGGGCCTACGGCCTACTCCTGCTCCTATTTCTCGAGGGGCCTACGGCCTACTCCTGATCCTATTTCTCGAGGGGCCTACGACCTACTCCTGCTCCTATTTCTCGAGGGGCCTACGGCCTACTCCTGCTCCTATTTCTCGAGGGGCCTACGGCCTACTCCTGCTCCTATTTCTCGAGGGGCCTACGGCCGACTCCTGCTCCTATTTCTCGAGGGGCCGTATGGCCTACTCCTGCTCCTAATTCTCGAGGGGCCTACGGCCTACTCCTGCTCCTATTTCTCGAGGGGCCGTATGGCCTACTCCTGCTCCTATTTCTCGAGGGGCCTACGGCCTACTCCTGCTCCTATTTCTCGAGGGGCCTACGGCCGACTCCTGCTCCTATTTCTCGAGGGGCCGGACGGCCTACTCCTGCTCCTATTTCTCGAGGGGCCTACGGCCTACTCCTGCTCCAATTTCTCGAGGGGCCTACGGCCTACTCCTGCTCCAATTTCTCGAGGGGCCTACGGCCTACTCCTGCTCCTATTTCTCGAGGGGCCGTACGGCCTACTCCTGCTCCTATTTCTCGAGGGGCCTACGGCCTACTCCTGCTCCAATTTCTCGAGGGGCCGGACGGCCTACTCCTGCTCCTATTTCTCGAGGGGCCGTACGGCCTACTCCTGCTCCAATTTCTCGAGGGGCCGTACGGCCTACTCCTGCTCCTATTTCTCGAGGGGCCGTACGGCCTACTCCTGCTCCTATTTCTCGAGGGGCCGGACGGCCTACTCCTGATCCTATTTCTCGAGGGGCCTACGGCCTACTCCTGCTCCTATTTCTCGAGGGGCCTACGGCCTACTCCTGCTCCTATTTCTCGAGGGGCCTATGGCCGACTCCTGATCCTATTTCTCGAGGGGCCTACGGCCTACTCCTGCTCCTATTTCTCGAGGGGCCTACGGCCTACTCCTGCTCCTATTTCTCGAGGGGCCTACGGCCTACTCCTGCTCCTATTTCTCGAGGGGCCTACGGCCTACTCCTGCTCCTATTTCTCGAGGGGCCTACGACCTACTCCTGCTCCTATTTCTCGAGGGGCCTACGGCCTACTCCTGCTCCTATTTCTCGAGGGGCCTACGGCCTACTCCTGCTCCTATTTCTCGAGGGGCCTACGACCTACTCCTGCTCCTATTTCTCGAGGGGCCTATGGCCTACTCCTGATCCTATTTCTCGAGGGGCCGACGGCCTACTCCTGCCCCTATTTCTCGAGGGGCCTACGGCCTACTCCTGATCCTATTTCTCGAGGGGCCTATGGCCGACTCCTGCTCCTATTTCTCGAGGGGCCTACGGCCTACTCCTGCTCCTATTTCTCGAGGGGCCTATGGCCGACTCCTGATCCTATTTCTCGAGGGGCCTACGGCCGACTCCTGCTCCTATTTCTCGAGGGGCCTACGGCCTACTCCTGCTCCTATTTCTCGAGGGGCCTATGGCCGACTCCTGCTCCTATTTCTCGAGGGGCCGACGGCCTACTCCTGCCCCTATTTCTCGAGGGGCCTACGGCCTACTCCTGATCCTATTTCTCGAGGGGCCTACGGCCTACTCCTGCTCCTATTTCTCGAGGGGCCTACGGCCTACTCCTGCTCCTATTTCTCGAGGGGCCTACGGCCTACTCCTGCTCCTATTTCTCGAGGGGCCTACGGCCTACTCCTGCTCCTATTTCTCGAGGGGCCTACGGCCTACTCCTGCTCCTATTTCTCAAGGGGCCTACGGCCTACTCCTGATCCTATTTCTCGAGGGGCCGGACGGCCTACTCCTGCTCCTATTTCTCGAGGGGCCTACGGCCTACTCCTGATCCTATTTCTCGAGGGGCCTATGGCCGACTCCTGCTCCTATTTCTCGAGGGGCCGTACGGCTGACTCCTGCTCCTATTTCTCGAGGGGCCTACGGCCGACTCCTGCTCCTATTTCTCGAGGGGCCGTATGGCCTACTCCTGCTCCTATTTCTCGAGGGGCCGTACGGCCTACTCCTGCTCCTATTTCTCGAGGGGCCGGACGGCCTACTCCTGCTCCTATTTCTCGAGGGGCCGTACGGCCTACTCCTGCTCCTATTTCTCGAGGGGCCGGACGGCCTACTCCTGCTCCTATTTCTCGAGGGGCCTACGGCCTACTCCTGCTCCTATTTCTCGAGGGGCCTACGGCCTACTCCTGATCCTATTTCTCGAGGGGCCTACGGCCTACTCCTGCTCCTATTTCTCGAGGGGCCTACGGCCTACTCCTGATCCTATTTCTCGAGGGGCCTACGGCCTACTCCTGCTCCTATTTCTCGAGGGGCCGACGGCCTACTCCTGCTCCTATTTCTCGAGGGGCCTACGGCCGACTCCTGATCCTATTTCTCGAGGGGCCTACGGCCTACTCCTGCTCCTATTTCTCGAGGGGCCTACGACCTACTCCTGATCCTATTTCTCGAGGGGCCTACGGCCTACTCCTGCTCCTATTTCTCGAGGGGCCTACGGCCTACTCCTGCTCCTATTTCTCGAGGGGCCTACGGCCGACTCCTGATCCTATTTCTCGAGGGGCCTACGGCCTACTCCTGCTCCAATTTCTCGAGGGGCCTACGGCCGACTCCTGCTCCTATTTCTCGAGGGGCCTACGGCCTACTCCTGCTCCTATTTCTCGAGGGGCCTACGGCCTACTCCTGCTCCTATTTCTCGAGGGGCCTACGGCCTACTCCTGCTCCTATTTCTCGAGGGGCCTACGGCCGACTCCTGCTCCTATTTCTCGAGGGGCCTACTGCCTACTCCTGCTCCTATTTCTCGAGGGGCCTACGGCCTACTCCTGCTCCTATTTCTCGAGGGGCCTACGGCCTACTCCTGATCCTATTTCTCGAGGGGCCTACTGCCTACTCCTGCTCCTATTTCTCGAGGGGCCTACGGCCTATTCCTGATCCTATTTCTCGAGGGGCCTATGGCCGACTCCTGCTCCTATTTCTCGAGGGGCCTACGGCCTACTCCTGATCCTATTTCTCGAGGGGCCTACTGCCTACTCCTGCTCCTATTTCTCGAGGGGCCTACGGCCTATTCCTGATCCTATTTCTCGAGGGGCCTATGGCCGACTCCTGCTCCTATTTCTCGAGGGGCCTACGGCCTACTCCTGCTCCTATTTCTCGAGGGGCCTACGGCCTACTCCTGCTCCTATTTCTCGAGGGGCCTACGGCCTACTCCTGCTCCTATTTCTCGAGGGGCCTACGGCCGACTCCTGTTCCTATTTCTCGAGGGGCCGTATGGCCTACTCCTGCTCCTATTTCTCGAGGGGCCGTACGGCCTACTCCTGCTCCTATTTCTCGAGGGGCCTACGGCCTACTCCTGCTCCTATTTCTCGAGGGGCCTACGGCCTACTCCTGATCCTATTTCTCGAGGGGCCGTACGGCCTACTCCTGATCCTATTTCTCGAGGGGCCGTACGGCCGACTCCTGCTCCTATTTCTCAAGGGGCCGGACGGCCTACTCCTGCTCCTATTTCTCGAGGGGCCTACGGCCGACTCCTGATCCTATTTCTCGAGGGGCCGGACGGCCTACTCCTGCTCCTATTTCTTATCTTCTTTTGGCACAAACTCATGTTCTCCCCTTTTACTGATACCAGCTTTTTATTTACACATTTTTGAACTGAATTCAAATTCTCAAACTGCCATGGTTGGATTTTAACTCAAATTCCTGGATTTTTAGTCAGGAGTTTTGGATTACTAATCCAGTAAAATAACCGCTGTGCTGATGTAACAGCTCATCTAACTTGCTGCCTGCTCGCTGTTTCTCTTGTCTTTCAATTCTGTGACACTGCAGAAGTTCATCATTATATTTAAAACTCTTTGTTGTGTTAATGAGCTTTGCCCCAGAATCCCTTTTGCCTCCATTTACCATTTACAGATTGCTGTCACAGAGAAACAATAAGTGGAGACACCTCATTAATCTTTTACATTCTTTTGGCAGGTGGAGACGTGACCTTGACAGACAAACCAGAAGTTCTGAATCAAATCATATTCAATGTGGCCAGAAATATCCCCTCTTCCATTGTGCAGCAGGCAAAAGTCTCTGCTCTCTCGTGGGGTGAAAACCATGAACACTTTCCCACAGACTCCAGGATGGTGTGTTGCCTCCCTGGTGCAAGGATCAAGGATGTCTCGGAGCGGCTACAGAACATTTTGGAGGGGGAGGGCGAACAGCCAGCTGTCGTGGTGCACATAGGCACCAACGATATAGGTAAAAAAGGGGATGAGGTCCTAAAAGCAGAATATAGGGAGTTAGGAGGTAAATTAAAAAATAGGACCTCAAAGGTAGTAATCTCAGGATTGCTGCCAGTGCCACGTGCTAGTCAGAGTAGAAATAGGAGGATATTTCAAATGAATACGTGGCTAGAGGAATGGTGCAAGGGGGAGGGATTCAAATTCCTGGGACACTGGAAACGGTTCTGGGGGAGGTGGGACCAGTACAAACCGGACGGTCTGCACCTGGGCAGGGCCGGGACCGCTGTCCTAGGAGGAGTGTTTGCTAGTGCTGTTGGGGAGGGTTTAAACTAAAGTGGCAGGGGGTTGGGAACCTGAGCAGGGAGAGAGAGGAAAGCGTAACAGGAAGGGACAGAAGGTATGGAGTAATAGGTAAAGTGTTAAAAAAGGAAAAAGCAGGAACTAAGCGTCACAAAACAGATTTGAAAGTTCTTTATCTGAATGCACGTAGCATTCGTAATAAAATGGACGAGTTAACGGCACAAATAACTACGTATGGGTATGATCTTGTGGCCATTACAGAAACATGGCTGCAGGGTGACAACGACTGGGAATTAAATATGCCAGGGTATTTAACAATCAGGAAGGACAGGCAGGAGGGAAGGGGAGGTGGGGTGGCTATGTTAATAAAGGAAGGAATCACTGTAATACAGAGAAATGATATTGGGACAAAGCATCAAGATAATGAAACAGTTTGGGAGGAGATAAGGAATAATAAGGGAAAAAAAACATTAGTGGGCGTAGTATATAGGCCTCCTAATAGTTGCAACTCTGCTGGAAGAAGTATTAATCAGGAGATAGTCGGGGCATGTAATAAGGGAACAGCCATAATTATGGGGGATTTTAATTATCATATTAACTGGACAAATCAAATTGGGCAGAGCAGCCTTGAGGACGAGTTCATTGAGTGCATCAGGGATGGATTTCTTGAGCAGTATGTAACTGATCCTACAAGGGGGCAGGCAACCTTGGACCTGGTCCTGTGTAATGAGTCAGGATTAATTAATAATGTCCTAGTTAAGGATCCCCTTGGAACGAGCGACCACAACATGGTTGAATTCCATATCCAATTAGAGGGTGAGAAGGTTGATTCTCAAACAAGCGTACTGAGCTTGAATAAAGGAGACTATGATGGTATGAGAGCGGAATTGATTAAAGTGGACTGGGAAAATAGATTAAAGGGTAAGACGGTACATGAGCAGTGGTGTTCATTTAGGGAGTTATTTTACAACTTTCAAAATAAATATATTCCACTGAGGAAAAAAGGGTGTAAAAGAAATGACAGCCATCCGTGGCTAAGTAAAGAAATCAAGGATAGTATCCGACTAAAAACAAGGACATATAAGGTAGCCAAACTTAGTGGGAGGATAGAAGATTGGGAATTCTTCAAAAGACAGCAAAAAGTAACTGAAGGATTGATTAAGAAAGGGAAGTTAGATTATGAAAATAAATTAGCAAAAAATATAAAAACAGATAGCAAGAGTTTCTATAGTTATATAAAAAGAAAAAGGGTGGCTAAGGCAAACATAGGTCCCTTAGAGGATGAGACCGGGAAATTAATGGTGGGAAACATGGAGATGGCAAAAATGCTGAACAAATATTTTGTTTCAGTCTTTACAGTAGAGGACACTAAGAATATCCCAACACTGGACAAATAGGGGACTCTCGGGGGGGAGGAGCTAAATACGATTAAAATCACTCAAGAGATGGTACTCAGTAAAATAATGGGACTCAAGGCGGATAAATCCCCTGGACCTGATGGCTTCCATCCGAGGGTCTTGAGGGAAGTGGCAGTAGGGATTGTGGATGCTTTGGTGATAGTTTTCCAAAATTCCCTGGACTCAGGAGAGGTCCCGGCAGATTGGAAAACTGCGAATGTAACACCGTTATTTAAAAAGGGTAGTAGGCAGAAGGCTGGAAATTATAGGCCAGTTAGCTTAACATCTGTGGTGGGTAAAATTTTGGAGTCTATTATTAAGGAGACAGTAACGGAACATTTAGATAAGCATAATTTAATAGGACAAAGTCAGCATGGCTTTATGAAGGGGAAGTCATGTCTGACAAATTTGCTTGAGTTCTTCGAGGATATAACGTATAGGGTGGATAAAGGGGAACCAGTGGACGTAGTGTATTTAGACTTCCAGAAGGCATTCGACAAGGTGCCACATAAAAGATTATTACTTAAGATAAAAAATCACGGGATTGGGGGTAATATTCTGGCATGGGTGGAGGATTGGTTATCGAACAGGAAGCAGAGAGTTGGGATAAATGGTTCATTTTCGGACTGGCAACCAGTAACCAGTGGTGTTCCACAGGGGTCGGTGCTGGGTCCCCAACTCTTTACAATCTATATTAACGATTTGGAGGAGGGGACCGAGTGCAACATATCAAAATTTGCAGATGATACAAAGATGGGAGGGAAAGTAGAGAGTGAGGAGGACATAAAAAACCTGCAAGGGGATATAGACAGGCTGGGTGAGTGGGCGGAGATTTGGCAGATGCAATATAATATTGGAAAATGTGAGGTTATGCACTTTGGCAGGAAAAATCAGAGAGCAAGTTATTTTCTTAATGGCGAGAGACTGGAAAGTACTGCAGTACAAAGGGATCTGGGGGTCCTAGTGCAAGAAAATCAAAAAGTTGGTATGCAGGTGCAGCAGGTGATCAAGAAAGCCAACGGAATGTTGGCTTTTATTGCTAGGGGGATAGAATATAAAAACAAGGAGGTATTGCTGCAGTTATATAAGGTATTGGTGAGACCGCACCTGGAATACTGCATACAGTTTTGGTGTCCATACTTAAGAAAAGACATACTTGCTCTCGAGGCAGTACAAAGAAGGTTCACTCGGTTAATCCCGGGGATGAGGGGGCGGACATATGAGGAGAGGTTGAGTAGATTGGGACTCTACTCATTGGAGTTCAGAAGAATGAGAGGCGATCTTATTGAGACATATAAGATTGTGAAGGGTCTTGATCGGGTGGATGCAGTAAGGATGTTCCCAAAGATGGGTGAAACTAGAACTAGGGGGCATAATCTTAGAATAAGGGGCTGCTCCTTCAAAACTGAGATGAGGAGAAACTTCTTCACTCAGAGGGTGGTAGGTCTGTGGAATTTGCTTCCCCAGGAAGCTGTGGAAGCTACATCATTAGATAAATTTAAAACAGAAATAGACAGTTTCCTAGAAGTAAAGGGAATTAGGGGTTATGGGGAGCGGGCAGGAAATTGGACATGAAGCTGAGTTCGGATCGGTCAATGCCCTGTGGGTGGCGGAGAGGGCCCAGGGGCAATGTGGCCGGGTCCTGCTCCGACTTCTTGTGTTCTTTAGATTTGTGGTTGGGATCAGATCAGCCATGATCTTATTGAATGGCGGAGCAGGCTCGAGGGGCCGATTGGCCTCCTCCTGCTCCAGTTTCTTATGTTCTTATGTTCTTATGTTCTAAAAGTCTCTGCTCTCTCGTGGGGTGAAAACCATGACCACTTTCCCACAGACTATGACTTCATCCTGGGTTCGGACATCGTCTACAATCCATGTGATTTCCACTCACTGATAAAGACCCTGCAACATCTGAGCAACCAAAACACGATCATTTACCTGTGTTCGAAGATGCTTCAGGCCATCGGAGCAATCGATTTTTATGAGAAGCTCATTCCGCAGTATTTTAACTCTGAGATTATTCACATGGTCCCAGGTGATAAAATCAACCTGTACAAAGTGACCAAAAAAGGTCCTGTTGTTTATTAGGGAAAGAGTTCCAGAGAAAACAGTGGAGGCAGTTAAAGGTCTCCTAATGGGGAGAAGCACAAGAGGCCAGAGTGAGAGAACTGAATGGTGCCGGAGGAGGTTGCAGAGAGAGAGTGGGATTTAGAGTTAACTCTAACACCCTTACCCTAACCCAAACCCCCTTACCCAAACCCAAACCCCCTAACCCAAACCCCCTTACCCAAACCCTCTTACCCTAACCCACTTACCCTAACTCTAACACCTTAACTCTAACCCTAAACCCCTTACCCTAACCCCCTTACCCTAACCCTAACCCCCTTACCCTAACCCTAACCCCCTTACCCAAACCCCCTAACCCTAACCCCCTTACCCTAACCCTAACCCCCTTACCCTAACCCTAACCCCCTTACCCAAACCCCCTAACCCTAACCCCCTTACCCTAACCCTAACCCCCTTACCCTAACCCTAACCCCCTTACCCAAACCCCCTAACCCTAACCCCCTTACCCTAACCCCCTTACCCAAACCCCCTAACCCTAACCCCCTTACCCTAACCCCCTTACCCAAACCCCCTAACTCTAACCCCCTTACCCTAACCCTAACCCCCTTACCCTAACTCTAACACCTTACCCTAACCCTAACCCCCTTACCCTAACCCTAACCCCCTTACCCTAACTCTAACCCCCTTACCCTAACTCTAACCCCCTTACCCTAACCCTAACCCCCTTACCCTAACTCTAACCCCCTTACCCTAACTCTAACCCCCTTACCCTAACCCTAACCCCCTTACCCTAACCCTAACCCCCTTACCCTAACTCTAACCCCCTTACCCTAACCCTAACCCCCTTACCCTAACTCTAACCCCCTTACCCTAACTCTAACCCCCTTACCCTAACTCTAACCCCCTTACCCTAACTCTAACCCCCTTACCCTAACTCTAACCCCCTTACCCTAACCCTAACCCCCTTACCCAAACCCTAACCCCCTTACCCTAACTCTAACCCCCTTACCCTAACCCTAACCCCCTTACCCTAACCCTAACCCCCTTACCCTAACCCTAACCCCCTTACCCTAACCCTAACCCCCTTACCCTAACTCTAACCCCCTTACCCTAACTCTAACCCCCTTACCCTAACCCTAACCCCCTTACCCAAACCCTAACCCCCTTACCCTAACCCTAACCCCCTTACCCTAACTCTAACCCCCTTACCCTAACCCTAACCCCCTTACCCTAACCCTAACCCCCTTACCCTAACTCTAAACCCCTTACCCTAACCCTAACCCCCTTACCCTAACCCTAACCCCCTTACCCTAACCCTAACCCCCTTACCCTAACTCTAACCCCCTTACCCTAACCCTAACCCCCTTACCCTAACCCTAACCCCCTTACCCTAACCCTAACCCCCTTACCCTAACCCTAACCCCCTTACCCTAACCCTAACCCCCTTACCCTAACCCTAACCCCCTTACCCTAACCCTAACCCCCTTACCCTAACCCTAACCCCCTTACCCTAACTCTAACCCCCTTACCCTAACCCTAACCCCCTAATGCAATGACCAGAACCTTAACCCACTAACCCTAACCCCATTAATTTCACTGTAATCTAACTAGACTAAGGGCAGGCAGGGTGGGTTAGGGTTTAAGGTTAGGGACCCTCTACAGGGTCAGCTTCACCCTGGATCTAACTTTATAGAAACATAGAAACATAGAAAATAGGAGCAGGAGGAGGCCATTCGGCCCTTCGAGCCTGCTTCGCCATTCAATATGATCATTGCTGATCTTCTAACTCAATACCATATTCCCGCTCTCTCCCCATACCCCTTGATGCCTTTCGTGTCGAGAAATCTATCGAGCTCCTTCTTAAATATATTCAGTGACTTGGCCTCCACAGCCTTCTGTGGTAGAGAATTCCACAGGTTCACCACCCTCGGAGTGAAGTAATTTCTCCTCATCTCAGTCCTAAATGTCCTAACCCGTATACTGAGACTGTGATCCCCTCGTTCTGGACCCCCAGCCAGGAGAAGCATCCTCCCTGCATCCAGTCTGTCCGGCCCTGTCAGAATTTTATATGTTACAATGAGATCCCCTCTCATTCTTCTAAACTCGAGTGAATACAGGCCGAGTCGGCCCAATCTCTCCTCATACGACAGTCCTGCCATCCCAGGAATCAGTCTGGTGAACCTTCGCTGCACTCCCTCTGTGGCAAGTAGGTAAGGAGATCAAAACTGCACACAATACTCCAGGTGTGGTCTCACCAAGGCCCTGTATAACTGCAGTAAGACATCCCTACTCCTGTACTCAAATCCTCTTGCAATGAAGGCCAGCATACCATTTGCCTTCCTAACTGTTTGCTGCACCTGCATGTTTGCTTTCAGTGACTGGTGTACAAGGACACCCAGGTCCCTTTGCACATCAACATTTCCCAATCTATCAGCATTTAAATAATACTCTGTCTTTCTGTTTTTCTTTCCGAAGTGGATGACTTCACATTTATCCACATTTTACTGCATCTGCCATGTATTTGCCCATTCACTCAACTTGTCTAAATCGCCTTGAAGCCTCTTTGCATCCTCCTCACAACTCACAATCCCACCTAGTTTTGTGTCATCAGCAAACTTGGAAATATTACATTTGGTTCCCTCATCCAAATCATTGATCTATATTGTGAATAGCTGGGGCCCAAGCACTGATCCCTGCGGTACCCCACCAGTCACTGCCTGTCAACCCAAAAAAGACCCATTTATTCCTACTCTCTGTTTTCTGTCTTTTAACCAATTTTCAACCCATGCCAGTATATTCCCCCCAATCCCATGTGCTTTAATTTTGCACACTACCCTCTTGTGTGGGACTTTACTAAAGGCCTACTGAAAATCCAAATAAACCACATCCACTGGTTCTCCCTTATCCATTCTACCAGTTACATCCTCAAAAAACTCCAGTAGGTTTGTCAAACATGATTTCCCTTTCATAAATCCATGTTGACTTTGTCTAATCCCGTTGATATTTTCCAAGTGTCCTGTTATCACATCCTTTGCAATAGATTCTAGTATTTTCCCCACTACGGATGTAATTCTCTGTTTTTTCTCTCCCTCCTTTTTTAAATAGTGGGGTTACATTTGCCACCCTCCAATCTGCAGGAACTGTTCCATAATCTATAGAATTTTGGAAGATGATCACCAATGCATCCACTATTTCCATGGTTACCTCTTTTAGTGCCCTGGGATGTAGATTATCAGGCCCTGGGGATTTATCAGCTTTCAGTCCCATTAATTTCTCCAGCACTATTTCTTTACTCATATTAATTTCCTTTAATTCCTCCTTCTCACTAGTCCCTTGGTTCCCTAGCATTTCTGGGAAGTTATTTGTGTCCTCTTCCATGAAGACAGAACCAAAGTATTTGTTTAATTGTTCTGCCATTTCCCTGTTCCCCATTATAAATTCTCCCATTTCTGACTGTAAGGGACCTACATTTGTCTTCACTAATCTTTTTCTTTTTACATACTTGTAGAAGCTTTTACAGTCCACTTTTATGTTCCTTGCAAGTTTACTCTCTTACTCTATTTTTCCCTCTTAATCAATCTCTTGGTCCTTTTTTGCTGAATTCTAAACTGCTCCCAATCCTCAGGCTTGTTACTTTTTCTGGCAACTTTATATGACTCCTCTTTGGATCTAATACGATCCTTAATTTCTTTTGTTAGCCATGGTTGGGCCACTTTTCCTTTTGTATTTTTGTGCCAGAATTGCAATTCATGCATTCATTCCTTAAATGTTAGCCATTGCCTATCCACCGTCATGCCTTTTAATGAAGTTTCCCAATCTATCATAGCCAACTCTCTCCTCATACCTTCATAGTTTCCTTTGTTTAGATTTAGGACCCTAGTTTCAGATTAGTCTATCACTCTAGAACACAGCACATGACCTCCAGATTACCCCTCCTCAAGTGTTGCTCTCCAACTACATTCACATCTCTATGATGATTGCATCAATGGAAGCTCATTTAAATTGAGCCAGTTTAAGATTGCCATGAGTTTGTGCAGCAGAGATTATATTCGGACCTCAATACTTGGAAACAAACTACCTAACAGTTTATGGGACACGTAGACTGCAGCGGTTCAAGAAGGCGTCTCACCTTCTCAAGGGTTACTAGGGAGGGGCAATAGATTCAGGCCTTGCCAGCGACGCCCACACCCCGATAATGAATATAAAAAAATAAACTTGTGAAGTTCTCACTGTTTTTAATTTTTCCCTTTGCCGAATTTTGCAGTGAACTTCAGTATATAAAGAACAAATGCATTCCAAGAAGGTGCATTCACGGGGACCCGGCTCAGTCTTAGCAGGGTACCAGCTAGACACACATAACTGACATGGCTCCCCCACACATACCCCACGATTTGAACCCTGGTGTGGGAGGGTGAAAGGTCAGTATCTGACACACTGTGGCACCTGGTCCTTCGATGGCTGGATTTGAACCAGCTCATGTGTTCACCACTCAACAACAATAATAACAACAACAATCCGCATTTATATAGCACCTTTAATGTAGTAAAATGTCCAGAGGTGCTTCACAGAAGCGTAATCAGACAAAGACCATAAGACCATGAGGGATAGGAGCAGGAGTAGACCATTCGGCCCCTCGAGCCTGCTCCGGCATTCAATGAGATCATGGCTGATCTGATTTTTACCTCAACTCCACTTTCCCGCCTTTTCCCCATATCCTTTGACTCCCTTGCTGATCAAAAATTTGTCTAACTCAGCCTTGAATGTATTCAATGACTCGGCCTCCACAGCTTTTTGGGGTAAAGAATTCCAAAGATTCACGACCCTCTGGGAGAAGAAATTCCTCCTCATTTCTGTCTTAAACGGGTGACCCCTTATTCTGAGACCATGCCCCCTAGTTTTAGATTCCCCCATGAGGGGTAACATCCTCTCAGCATCTACCCTATCGAGTCCCCTCAGAATCTTGTATGTTTCAATAAGATCTCCTCTCATTCTTCTAAACTCCAATGAGTATAGACCCAACCTGTTCAATCTTTCCTCATAAGACAATCCTTCCATACCCGGAATCAACCGAGTGAACCTTCTCTGAACTGCCTCCAATGCAAGTATACCCTTCCTTAAATAAGGGCACCAGAACTGTACGCAGTACTCCAGGTGTGGTCTCACCAGCACCCTGTACAGTTGTAGTATGATTTCCCTGCTTTTATACTCCAGCCCCCTAGAAATAAAGGCCAATATTCCGTTTGCCTTCCGGATTACCTGCTGCACCTGTATGTTGACTTTTTGTGTTTCATGTACGAGGACACCCAGATCCCTCTGTACCGCAGCATTTTGTAGTGTTTCTCCATTCAAATAATATTTTGCTTTTTTATTTTTCCTCCCAAAGTGGATGACTTCACATTTTCCCACATTATATTCCATCTGCCAAATTTTTGCCCATTCACTTAACCTGTCGATATCCCT
Organism: Heptranchias perlo; assembly: GCF_035084215.1. Taxonomy (NCBI): domain Eukaryota; kingdom Metazoa; phylum Chordata; class Chondrichthyes; order Hexanchiformes; family Hexanchidae; genus Heptranchias; species Heptranchias perlo. The sequence continues at coordinate 183,894 of NW_027139462.1, forward strand.
TTGCAGACACTTTGTGTCCTCATCACAACTTGCTTTTCCACCTATCTTTTTATCATCAGCAAATTTGGCCACAGGACACTTGTAGAAGTGTTAACTGTCAGTTTTTATATTTCTTGCTAGTTTACTCTCATAATTTATTTTCTCCCTCTTTATTGTTCTTTTAGTCATCCTTTGCTGGTTTTTAAAGTTTTCCCAATCTTCGGGCTTACCAGTAATATTTGCCATGTTGTACGCTTTCTCTTTTAACCTGATACCATCCTTGACTTCCTTCGTTAGCCATGGTTGGTTCACCCTTTTTGTGGAGTCTTTCCTCCTCACCGGGATATATTTTTGTTGCGAGTCATAAAATATCTTTTTAAATGTTTGCCAAATGTTTGCCAAAGATTAACACCAAGCCAAAGAAGATATCAGGACAGGTGACCAAAAACTTGGTCAAAGAGGTAGGTTTTAAGGGGGGTCTTAAAGGGGGCTTGGGGGTTCTTTCAGTGCCTGAGAAACTGGCACTGCGCTGTCGAATTCCGAGACCAAAGTTAGATTCAGTTATAAATGGTTCGTTCCCAGGGATGCAAGATCCAGTTCGTCACCCTAACACAAGAAGCTTGTAGTCACGGGACTAGTGAATGTCCCAAAGGAGACTGGGACAGTTATTAAAGTGCTTATTTTTGCATATTGTGTTAGTGTTGAGACAACGACTCCTCGTTGACTATTTTCCTTAGCAGCTCGCACCCTGATAGTCGAATGATTAACAGTCATTATTCTGCAGCAGGAGGATCAGATGAACAGATAATGCATCTGAGAAAAGAGGAAAAACAAAAATAAATCAAGGAGAGGAACTTATTGATTTAATATCAGTAAAAAAAAAGGTAATGGAGAAAATAATGGGACTGAAGATTGACAAATCGCCATTATGTGATGGTTTCCACCCCAGGGCATCAAAAGGAGTCAGTGATGAAATCACAGATGCTCAATCATGATCTTCCAAACCTCTCTTGATACAGAAATTGTCGCCTTGGATTGGGAAATTACCAATATCACTCAATTATTTAAGAAGGATGGGAGAGAGGCACCTGGAAATGAAAGGCATATTCATTTTAAATCTGTTGTGGAGAGGATACGAGAATCTGTCATTAGGGACAGAGTGACTTACCACTTGAATGAATATGAAGTGATCGGAGAGAGCCAGCATGGATTTGTAACGGGTAATTCATGTCTAACTAACCTCGTTGAATATTTTGAGGAGGTCTCTAACATGATGGATAAGGGAGTGACTATAGATGTTATTTATATGGAATTCCAGAAGACATTTGATAAGGTTCCACACAAGAGGCTGTGAACAAAAATGAAAGTATATGGAATTTGAAACAAACTATTGACATGGGTAGAGGATTGAATAGGAGGTAGGAGACAGAGAGTAGGGATAATGGGTATCACAGTATCAAACACAAGCTACATATCATAAGCTACAGCTCTGGAGGAGGCCACTTGGCCCATCGTGCCTGTGCCGGCTCTTTGAAAGAGCTATCCAATTATTCCCATTCCCTCGCTCTTTCCCCATAGCCCTGTAATTTTTTTCCCTTCAAGTATTTATCCAATTCCCTTTTGAAAGTTGCTTCCACCGCCCTTTCAGGCAGCACATTCCAAATCATTATAACTCGCTGTTTAAAAAAATGTTTCTTCATGTCGCCTCTGCCTCTTTTACCGATCACCTTAAATTTGTGTCCTCTGGTTCCCGACCCCTCTGCCTCTGGAAACAGTTTCTCCTTATTTACTGTCAAAACCGTTCCTGATTTTGAACACCTCGATCAAATCTCCCCTTAACCTTCTCTGCTGTAATGAGAACAATCCCAGCTTCTCCAGTCTCTCCACATAACTGAAGTCCCTCATCCCTGGTACCATTCTAGTAAATCTTCTCAGCACCCTCTCCAAGGCCTTGACATCCTTCCTAAAGTGTGGTGCCCAGAATTGAACACAATACTCCAGCTGAGGTCTAACCAGTGTTTTATAAAGGTTGAGCATAACTTCCTTGCTTTTGTACTCTGTGCCTCTATTAATAAAGCCCAGGATCCTATATGTTTTTTTAACAGCCTTCTCAACTTGTCCTGCCACCTTCAATGATTTGTGTACATACACCCCCAGGTCTCTCTGTTCCTGCACCCCCTTTAAAATTGTACCATTTAGTTTATTTTGCCTCTCCTCATTCTTCCTACCAAAATGCATCACTTCACACTTCTCTGTGTTAATTTTTATCTGCCATGTGTCTGCCCATTTCACCAGTCTGTCTGTGTCCTCCTGAAGTCTGTTACTATCCTCCACATTGTTTACTACATTTCCGAGTTTCATGTCATCTGCAAACTTTGAAATTATACCCTCTATGCCCAAGTCCAGGTCTTTAATATCTTTCAAAAAGAGCAGTGGTCCTAATACTGACCCTGGGGAACACCACTGTATACTTCACTCCAGTCTGAAAAACAACCATTCACCACTACTCTCCATGGGTTTTAATTTTACTAAAAAGTCTATTATGTGGCACTTTACCAAAAGCATTTTGAAAGTCCATATACACATCAACCGTACTCCCCTTATCAACCCTCTCTGTTATTGCATCAAAGAACCCAATCAAATTAGTGAAACACAATTTTCCTTTAACAAATCTGTGCTGACTTTCATTTATTGGCCCTTTCAAGTGCCAATTCATTTAGTCCCAGATTTTTGTCTCTAAAAGTTTCCCCACCACCGACATTAGGCTGACCGGCCTGGAATTACCGGGTTTATCCCTCTCCCCTTTTTTGAACATGGGTATAAGATTTGTAATCCTCCAGTCCTCTGGCATTGCCCCCGTATCTGAGGAGGATTGGAAGATTGTGGCCAGAGCCTCTGCAATTTCCACCCTTACTTCCCTCAGCAACCTAGGATGCATCCCATCCGGACCAGGTCACTTTTCTACTTTGAGCACAGCTAGCCTTTTAAGTACCTCCTCTTTATCTATTTTTATCCTATCCACTACCTCAGGTGGGCAGAAAAGAAGCAAATGGAATTCAATCCAGAGAAGTGTGAGGTAATGCATTTGGGGAGAGCAAACAAGGCAAAGGAATACACAATAAATGGGAGGATACTGAGAGGTGTAGAGGAAGTGAGGGACCTTGGAGTGCATGTCCACAGATCCCTGAAGGTAGCAGGACAGGTAGATAAGGTGGTTAAAAAGGCATACGGGATACTTTCCTTTATTAGCTGAGGCATAGAATATAAGAGCAGGGAGGTAATGCTGGAACTGTATAAAACACTAGTTAGGCCACAGCTTGAGTACTGTGTACAGTTCTGGTCACCACATTACAGGAAATATGTGATTGCGCTAGAGAGGGTATAGAGGAGATTTTTTATTTATTCATTCATGGGTTGTGGGCGTCACTGGTGAGGCCAGCATTTATTGCCCATCCCTAATTGCCCTTGAGAAGGTGGTGGTGAGCCGCCTTCTTGAACCGCTGCAGTCCGTGTGGTGAAGGTTCTCCCACAGTGCTGTTAGGAAGGGAGTTCCAGGATTTTGACCCAGCGGCGATGAAGGAACGGCGATATATTTCCAAGTCGGGATGGTGTGTGACTTGGTGGGGAACGTGCAGGTGGTGTTGTTCCCATTTGCCTGCTGCCCTTGTCCTTCTAGGTGGTAGAGGTCGCGGGTTTGAGAGGTGCTGTCGAAGAAGCCTTGGCGAGTTGCTGCAGTGCATCCTGTGGATGGTACACACTGCAGCCACTGTGCGCCGGTGGTGAAGGGAGTGAATGTTTAGGGTGGTGGATGGGGTGCCAATCAAGCGGGCTGCTTTGTCCTGGATCATGTCGAGCTCGAGCTTCTTGAGTGTTGTTGGAGCTGCACTCATCCAGGCAAGTGGAGAGTATTCCATCACACTCCTGACTTGTGCCTTGTAGATGGTGGAAAGGCTTTGGGGAGTCAGGAGGTGAGTCACTCGCCGCAAAATACCCAGCCTCTGACCTGCTCTCATAGCCACAGTATTTATATGGCTGGTCCAGTTAAGTTTCTGGTCAATGGTGACCCCCAGGATGTTGATGGTGGGGGATTCGGCGATGGTAATGCCGTTGAATGTCAGGGGGAGGTGGTTGGACTCTCTCTTGTTGGAGATGGTCATTGCCTGGCACTTGTCTGGCGCGAATGTTACTTGTCACTTATGAGCCCAAGCCTGGATGTTGTCCAGGTCTTGCTACATGCAGGCTCGGACTGCTTCATTAATTGAGGGGTTGCGAATGGAACTGAACACTGTGCAATCATCAGCGAACATCCCCATTTCTGACCTTATGATGGAGGGAAAGTCATTGATGAAGCAGCTGAAGATGGTTGGCCCTGAGGAACTCCTGCAGCAATGTCCTGGGGCTGAGATGATTGGCCTCCAACAACCACTACCATCTTCCTTTGTGCCAGGTATGACTCCAGCCACTGGAGAGTTTTCCCCCTGATTCCCATTGACTTCAATTTTACTAGGGCTCCTTGGTGCCACACTCGGTCAAATGCTGCCTTGATGTCAAGGGCAGTCACTCTCTCCTCACCTCTGGAATTCAGCTCTTTTGTCCATGTTTGGACCAAGGCTGTAATGAGGTCTGGAGCCGAGTGGTCCTGGCGGAACCCAAACTGAGCATCAGTGAGCAGGTTATTGGTGAGTAAGTGCCACTTGATAGCACTGATTTATGGGGATGTTGCCTGGGGTGGAGAATTTTAGCTATGAGGAAAGTTTGGATAGACTGGGGTTGTTTTCTTTGGAACAGAGGGGGCTGAGGGGTGATTTAATTGAGGTGTATAAAATTATGAGGGGCCGAGATAGAGTGGATAGGAAGGACCTATTTCCCTTATCAGGGAGGTCAATAACCAGGGGGCATAGATTTAAAGTGATTGGTAGAAGGAATAGAGGGGAGCTGAGGTGAAAATTTTTCATCCAGGGGATGGTGGGGGGTCTGGAACTCACTGCCTGAGAGGGTGGTAGAGGCAGAAACCCTCAACTCATTAAAAAAGTACCTGGATGTGCACGTGAAGTGCTGTAACCTACAGGGATTCGGACCAAGTGCTGGAAAGTGGGATTAGGCTGGATAGCGCTTTCTCGGCCAGCACAAATATGATGGGCAGAATGGCCTTCTTCTGTGCCGTAAATTTCTATGATTCCATGATTCTACCTCCTCCTTTATAATGGCAGCATCCTCTTCTCTAGTGAAGGCAGATGCACAGTATTCATTTAGTACCTCGGCCATTATCTGCCGCTAATCTATTCTCATATTCTCTGCCCCTCTTATTCCCTTTTTTAGATCTCCCCTGTACTTTCTGTGTTCAGCCTGGTTCTCTACTGTATTATGAACCTTACATTCGTCGGAAGCCTCCTTTTTCTGTTTCATTTTACTCTCTATATCTTTGACTATCTGACTATTTTTAGTCATCCAGGGAGCTCTAACTTTGAATGCCCTTCCTTTTCCCCTCGTGGGAATGTGTTTAATCTGTACCCGAACCATCTCCTCCTTGAAGGCCTCTCATTGTTCAATTACTGTTTTGCCTTCCAATTTTTAATTCCAATCCACCTGGGCAAGATCCCTTTTTAACTCACTGAAATGAGTCCTCCTCCAGTTAAGTGTTTTCACATTTGATTGTTCCTTGTCCTTTTCCATAACAATTCTAAATCTGATGATATTATGATCACTGTTCCCCAAATGCTCCCCCACTGAAACATGCTCCATCTGCCCCACTTCATTGCCTAGAATTAGATCCAGTGCCGATTCCTTCCTGGTTGGGCTGGAAACAAGTGCCAGTTGGCAGGATGTGACTAGTGATGTCCCCTAGAGATCTGTACTGGGGCCTGAGCTTTTCACTGTATTTATCATTGAATTTAGCGCAGGAACAGAGAGCTGGATATCCATGTGTGCAGTCGACACTAAGTTAGGTGGCACAGTAAGTAGTGCAGATGGGAGCAGAGAGTTACAAGGGGATTTTGATAAATGAAATGAGTGGGCAAAATTTTGGCAGATGAAATTTACAGTGTGGAAGTGCGAGGTCACCCACTTTGAACCCGAGAAAGATAGATCAGAGGATTTTCTAAATGGTAAGAAGTTAGGAACTGTCAAGGAGCAAAGTTATTTAGGGGCCCATATACATAAATCACTAAAAACTAGTAGACAGGGAAAAACAATTCAAAGGCTAATCGAATGTTAGCTTTTATCTCAAGTGGCTGGAATACAATGGGGTGAAGTTATGCTGCAGTTATATAAAACTCTGGTTAGACCAGATCTGGAGACTGGGTTCAGTTCTGGGCACCGCACCTCAGGAAGGATATATTGGCATTAGAGACGGTGCAATGCAGATTCAGCAGAATAATACCGGGGCTAAAGGGGTTTAATTGTGTGGACAAGGTGCATAGACCAGGCCTGTATTCCTTTGGCTATAGAAGATTAAGGGGTGACTCTTTGCTCTGGTGGGAGAGTCCAAAACAAGGGGGCGTAACCTTAAATTAGAGCTGGGCCGTTCAGGGGTGATGTCAGGAAGCATTTCTTCACACAAAGGGGAGTGGAAATCTGGAACTCTCTCCCCCAAAAAGCTGTTGAGGCTGGGGGTCAATTGAAAATTTCAAAACTGAGATTGATGGATTTTTGTTCAGTGAGGGGATTAAAGGATATGAAACCAAGGCAGTTAAATAGAGGGAAGCTACAGATCAGCCATGATCTAATTGGGTGGAGGAGCAGGCTCGAGGGACTGAATGGCCTTCTCCTATTCCTATGTCCATCCGTTCTGTGAGATTCCACATCAAGATAGTAGCATCTCATTCACGATAGAAGCTTTGATAGGCCGTTTGGGAAGCCAAACTTGACACAGAGAGCTGAGGTACAGCTGTCAGAGGATAATCTTTGTCCCAGTCTTTGTTAAGGATATGTTATTAGATATTTTATACAAGTAGAAGTAAATAGTCATATCTCACTGGGAAACTGTGTTTTGTTCATTAATACATTTTATGTAAAATAACCTGCCTGGTTTACAATCCTCCTCATCTCACTGAAGTGTATTTCAGTGTCTTCCAATAAGAAAGGAGAATACACATGGCAGGAAGTGCAAAAACATCATATTCAGTACCATGCAGCGAGAGCTCAATGTTATGATCCCTGAATCACACCATTGTTTAACTGGATATTGGAGAGTTACGCCCTACTTCTGAAGGTAGAGCATGCAAAGTTTGCTTATAGAAGGGACCAGTGACACTGAGCCTGCAAAACTGTCAGCAGTAGACCAGAGTTGTCCCATAGAAATCGCTGACTAGACACAGATATGGCCACGGTGACACCGTTTTAGCCACATGCACTAAATTTTGTGGAATGTGCTTAAGTACATTAACAAAATACAGGTGAATGTACTTCACGTGTATACTAACACGATACAGGTGAATGTACTTCACGTGTATACTAACACGATACAGGTGAATGTACTTCACGTGTATACTAACACGATACAGGTGAATGTACTTCACGTGTATACTAACGCTATACAGGTAAATGTACTTCACGTGTATACTAACACGATACAGGTGAATGTACTTCATGTGTATACTAACACGATACAGGTAAATGTACTTCACGTGTATACCAACACGATACAGGTGAATGTACTTCATGTGTATACTAACACGATACAGGTAAATGTACTTCACGTGTATACTAACACGATACAGGTAAATGTACTTCACGTGTATACTAACACGATACAGGTAAATGTACTTCACGTGTATACTAACACTATACAGGTAAATGTACTTCATGTGTATACTAACACGATACAGGTGAATGTACTTCATGTGTATACTAACACGATACAGGTAAATGTACTTCACGTGTATACTAATACGATACAGGTAAATGTACTTCACGTGTACACTAACACGATACAGGTAAATGTACTTCACGTGTATACTAACGCTATACAGGTAAATGTACTTCACGTGTATACTAACACGATACAGGTAAATGTACTTCACGTGTACACTAACACGATACAGGTGAATGTACTTCACGTGTATACTAACACGATACAGGTAAATGTTCTTCACGTGTACACTAACACGATACAGGTGAATGTACTTCACGTGTACACTAACACGATACAGGTAAATGTACTTCACGTGTATACTAACACGATACAGGTAAATGTACTTCACGTGTACACTAACACGATACAGGTGAATGTACTTCACGTGTATACTAACACTATACAGGTAAATGTACTTCACGTGTATACTAACACGATACAGGTAAATGTACTTCACGTGTATACTAACGCTATACAGGTAAATGTACTTCACGTGTATACTAACACGATAA